>NC_060128.1:38508856-38585407 GCF_021461395.2 Schistocerca americana
GCAATTTCTGTGTTTCATCGTCAAAAAGAGGGTGCAAGGTATACAGTAAACCTGAAGTGATGCATCGGAATCTAAAACTGGACTCACAGGTTAGGTTCAAATCATAGAAAGAGAGAGTGACAGTCCTCTTTTTCTTAAGTCGGCAGTATGCCTTTTGAATTTTAATTCCGATGCAATTTTTGTGTTTCATCGTCAATAAGACGGTGCAAGGTATACAGTAAACCTGAAGTGAAGCATCGGAATCCAAAACTGGACTCACAGGAGAGGTTCAAATCATAGAGAGTTAGAGTTTCAGTCCTCTTGTACTTAAGTCGGCATTGTGCCTTTTAAATTAATTCCCCTGCAATTTCTGTGTTTCATCGTCAATAAGAAGGTGCAAGGTATACAGTAAACCTGAAGTGAAGCATCGGAATCTGAAACTGGACTCACAGGAATGGTTCAAATCATAGAAAGGGAGAGTGTCAGTCCCCCTTTTACTTAAGTCGGCTTTGTGCCTATTGTATTAAATTCGGATGCAATTTCTTTATTTCATCGCCAATAAGAAGGTCCAAGGTATACAGTAAACCTGAAGTGAAGCATCGGAATCTAAAACTGGACAAACAGGAGAGGTTCAAATCATAGAAAGTGAGAGTGTTAGTCCTCTTGTACTTAAGTCGGCATAGTGGCTTTTGTATTAAATACCGATGAATTTTTCTGTGTTTTCATCGTCAATAAGAAGGTCTAAGGGATACAGTAAACTTGAAGTGAAGCATCGGAATCTAAAACTGGACTCACAGGAGAGGTTCAAAACATAGAAAGGGAGAGTGTCAGTCCTCTTGTACTCTAGTCGGTATTGTGCCTTTTGAACTTAATTCCGATGCAATTTCTGTGTTTCATCGTCAATAAGAAGGTGCAAGGTATACAGTAAACCTAAAGGGAGGCATCGGAATCCAAAACTGGACTCACAGGAGAGGTTCAAATCATAGAGGAGTTAGAGTGTCAGTCCTCTTGTACTTAAGTCGGCATTGTGCCTTTTGTATTAAATTGCGGATGCAATTTCTGTATTTCATCGTCAATAGGAAGGTCCAAGGGATACAGTAAACCTGAAGTGAAGAATCGGATTCTAAAACTGGACTCAAAGGAGAGGTTCAAATCATAGAAAGCTAGAGTGTCAGTCCTCTTGTACTTAAGTCGACATTGTGCCTTTTGTATTAAATTCCGATGCAATTTCTGTGTTTCATCGTCAATAAGATGGTGCAAGGTATACAGGAAACCTGAAGAGAAGCATCGGAATCTAGAACTGGACTCACAGGATAGGTTCAAATCATAGAAAGAGAGAGTGACAGTCCTCTTTTACTTAAGTCGGCATTGTGCCTTTTGTATTAAATTCCGATGAAATTTCTGTGTTTCATCGTCAATAAGAAGGTCCTAGTTATACAGTAAACCTGAAGTGAAGCATCGGAATCCAAAACTGGACTCACAGGAGAGGATCAAATCATAGAAAGTGAGAGTGTCACTCCTCTTGTACTTAAGTAGGCATTGTGCCTTTTGAATTTAATTCCGATGCAATTTCTGTGTTTCATCGTCAATAAGAAGGTGCAAGGTATACAGTAAACCTGAAGTGAAGCATCGGAATCCAAAACTGGACTCACAGGAGAGGTTCAAATCATACAGAGTTAAAGTGTCAGTCCTCTTGTACTTAAGTCGGCATTGTGCCTTTTGAATTTAATTCCGATGCAATTTCTGTGTTTCATCGTCAATTAGAAGGTGCAAGGTATACAGTAAACCTGAAGTGATGCATCGGAATCTAAAACTGGACTCACAGGATAGGTTCAAATCATAGAAAGTGAGAGTGACAGTCCTCTTTTACTTAAGTCGGCATTGTGCCTTTTGTATTAAATTCCGATGAAATTTCTGTGTTTCATCGTCAATAAGAAGGTCCTAGGTATACAGTAAACCTGAAGTGAAGCATCGGAATATAAAACTGGACTCACATGAGAGGTTCAAATCATAGAAAGTTAGAGTGTCAGTCTTCTTGTACTTAAGTCGTCATTGTGCCTTATGAATAAAATTCGGATGCAATTTCTGTATTTCATCGTCAAAAAGAAGGTCCAAGGGATACAGTAAACCTGAAGTGAACCATCGGAATTTAAAACTGGACTCACAGAAGATGTTCAAATCATAGAAAGTGAGAGTGTTAGTTCTCTTGTACCTAAGTCGGCATTGTGCCTTTTGTACTAAATTTCGATGTAATTTCTGTGTTTCATCGTCAATAAGAATGTGCAAGGTATACAGTAAACCTGAAGTGAAGCATCGGAATCTAAAACTGGACTCACAGGAGAGGTTCAAATCATAGAAAGTGAGAGTGTCAGTCCTCTTTTACTTAAGTCGGCATTGTGCCTTTTGTATTAAATTCGGATGCAATTTCGGAATTTCATCGTCAATAAGTAGGTCCAAGGGATACAGTAAACCTGAAGTGAAGCATCGGAATCTAAAACTGGACTCACAGGAGAGGTTCAAATCATAGAAAGTTAGAGAGTCAGTCCTATTGTACTTAAGTCGGCATTGTATCTTTTGTATTAAATGCGGATGCAATTTCTGTATTTCATCGTCAAAAAGAAGGTCCATGGGATACAGTAAAGCATCGGAATCTAAAACTGGACTCACAGGAGAGGTTCAAATCATGGATAGTTAGAGTGTCAGTCCTCATGTAGTTAAGTCGGCATTGTGCCTTTTGAATTTAATTCCGATGAAATTTCTGTGTTTCATCGTCAATAAGAATGTGCAAGGTATACAGTAAACCTAAAGTGAAGCATCGGAATCCAAAACTGGACTCACAGGAGAGGTTCAAATCATACAGAGTTAGAGTGACAGTCCTCTTGTACTTAAGTCGTCATTGTGCCTTTTGTATTAAATTCCGATGTAATTTCTGTGTTTCATCGTCAATAAGAAGGTGCAAGGTGTACAGTAAACCGGAAGTGATGCATTGGAATCTAAAACTGGCCTCACAGGAGAGGTTCAAATCATAGAAACAGAGAGTGTCAGTCCTCTTTTACTTAAGTCGGAATTGTGCCTTATGTATTAAATTCGGACGCAATTTCTGTATATCATCGTCAATAAGACGGTCCAAGGGATACAGTAAACCTGAATGAAGCATCGGAATCTAAAACTGGACTCACAGGAGAGGTTCAAATCGTAGAAAGTGAGAGTGTTAGTCCTCTTGTACTTAAGTCGGCATTATGCCTTTTGTATTAAATTCCGATGTAATTTCTGTGTTTCATCGTCAATAAGAAGGTGCAAGGTATACAGTAAACCTGAAGTGATGCATCGGAATCTAAAACTGGACTCACAGGAGAGGTCCAAATCATAGAAAGTGAGAGTGTCAGTCCTCTTGTACTTAAGTCGGCACTGTGCATTTTAAATTTAACTACGAAACAATTTCTGTGTTTCATCGTCAATAAGATGGTGCAAGGTATACAGTAAACCTGACGTGAAGCATTGGAATCTTAAACTGGACTCACAGGAGAGGTTCAAATCATAGATAGTTAGAGTGTCAGTCCTCTTGTACTTAAGTTGGCATTGTGTCTTTTGAATTTAATTCCGATGCAATTTCTGTGTTTCATCGTCAATAAGAAGGTCCAAGGTGTACAGTAAACCTGAAGTGAAGCATCGGAATCCAAAACTGGACTCACAGGAGAGGTTCAAATCATAGAAAGTAAGAGTGTCAGTCCTCTTGTACTTAAGTCGTCATTGTGCCTTTTGTATTAAATTCGGATGCAATTTCTGAATTTCATCGTCAATAAGATGGTCCAAGGGATACACTAAAGCTGAAGTGAAGCATCGGAATCTAAAACTGGACTCACAGGAGAGGTCAAATCATAGAAAGTTAGAGTGTCAGTCCTCTTGTACTTAAGTCGGCACTGTGCATTTTAAATTTAACTACGAAACAATTTCTGTGTTTCAACGTCAATAAGATGGTGCAAGGTATACAGTAAACCTGACGTGAAGCAATGGAATCTTAAACTGGACTCACAGGAGAGGTTCAAATAATAGAAAGAGAGAGTGTCAGTCCTCTTTTACTTAAGTCGGCATTGTGCCTTTCGTATTAAATTCGGATGCAATTTCTGTATTTCATCGTCAATAAGAAGGTCCAAGGCATACAGTAAACCTGAAGTGCAGCATCGGAAACTAAAACTGGACTCACAGGAGAGGTTCAAATCTTAGAAAGTGAGAGTGTCAGTCCTCTTGTACTTAAGTCGACATTGTGCCTTTTGTATTAAATTCGGATGCAATTTCTTTGTTTCATCGTCAATAAGAAGGTCCAAGGGATACAGTAAACCTGAAGTGAAGCACAGGAATCTAAAACTGGAATCACAGGAGAGGTTCAAATCATAGGTAGTTAGAGTGTCAGTCCTCTTGTACTTAAGTTGGCATTGTGTCTTTTGAATTTAATTCCGATGCAATTTCTGTGTTTCATCGTCAATAAGAAGGTCCAAGGTGTACAGTAAACCTGAAGTGAAGCATCGGAATCCAAAACTGGACTCACAGGAGAGGTTCAAATCATAGAAAGTAAGAGTGTCAGTCCTCTTGTACTTAAGTCGTCATTGTGCCTTTTGTATTAAATTCGGATGCAATTTCTGAATTTCATCGTCAATAAGATGGTCCAAGGGATACACTGAAGCTGAAGTGAAGCATCGGAATCTAAAACTGGACTGACAGGAGAGGTTCAAATCATAGAAAGTTAGAGTGTCAGTCCTCTTGTACTTAAGTCGGCATTGTGCCTTTTGTATTAAATTCCGATGCAATTTCTGTGTTTCATCGTCAATAAGAAGGTGCAAGGTATACAGTGAACCTGAAGTGAAGCATTGGAATCCAAAACTGGACTCACAGGAGAAGTTCAAATCATGGAGAGTTAGAGTGTCAGTCATCTTGTACTTGAGTAGAAATTGTCCATTTTGAATATAATTCCGATGCAATTTTTGTGTTTCATCGTCAATAAGAAGGTGCAAGGAATACAGTAAACCTGAAGTGAAGCATCGGAATCTAAAACTGGACTCACAGGAGAGGTTCAAATCATAGAAAGTGACAGTGTCAGTCCTTTGTACTTAAGTCGGCATTGTGCCTTTTGTATTAAATTCCGATGCAATTTCTGTGTTTCATCGTCAATAAGAAGGTGCAAGGTATACAGTAAACCTGAAGTAAAGCATCGGAATCTAGAACTGGACTCACAGGAGAGGTTCAATTAATAGAAAGAGAGAGTGACAGTCCTCTTTTACTTAAGTCAGCATTATGCCTTTTGTATTAAATTCCGATGAAATTTCCGTGTTTCTTCGTCAATAAGAAGGTCCAAGGGATACAGTAACCCTGAAGTGAATCATCGGGATCTAAAACTGGACTCACAGGAGAGGTTCAAATCATAGAACGGGAGAGTGTCAATCCACTTGTACTTAAGTCGGCATTGTGCCTTATGTATTAAATTCGGATGCCATTTCTGTGTTTCATCGTCAATAAGAACGTGCAAGGTATACAGTAAACCTGAAGTGAAGCATCGTAATCTAAAACCTGACTCACAGGAGAGGTTCAAATCATAGAAAGTGAGAGTGTCAGTCCTCTTGTACTTAAGTCTGCATTGTGCCTTTTGTATAAAAATCCCGATGCAATTTCTGTGTTTCATCGTTAATAAGAAGGTACAAGGGATACAGTAAACCTGAAGTGAAGCATCGGAATTTAAAACTGGACTCACAGGAGAGGTTCAAATCATAGAAAGGGAGAGTGTCAGTCCTCTTGTGCTTAAGTCGGCATTGTGCCCTTTGTATTAATTTTGGATGCATTTTCAATGTTTCATCGTCAATAAGAAGGTGCAAGGTATACAGTAAACCTGAAGTGAAGCATCGGAATCTAAAACTGGACTCACAGCAGAGGTTCTAATCATAGAAAGAGAGCGTGACAGTCCTCTTTTACTGAAGTCGGCATTGTGCCTTTTGTGTTAAATTCCGTTCAAATTTCAGTGTTTCATCGTCAATAAGAAGGTGCAATGTATACAGTAAACCTGAAGCGAAGCATCGGAATCTAAAACTGCACTCACTGGAGAGGTTCAAATCATAGAAAGAGAGAGTGACAGTCCTCTTTTACTTAAGTCGGCTTTGTGCCTTTTGTATTAAATTCCGATGAAATTTCTGTGTTTCATCGTCAATAAGAAGGTCCAAGGTATACAGTAAACCTGAAGTGAAGCATTGGAATCCAAAACTGGGCTCACATGAGAAGTTCAAATCATGGAGAGTTAGTGTGTCAGTCCTCTTGTACTTAAGTCGGAATTGTGCATTTTGAATTTAATTCCGATGCAATTTCTGTGTTTCATCGTCGTTAAGAAGGTGCAAGGAATACAGTAAACCTGACGTGAAGCATCGCAATCTAAAACTGGACCCACAGGAGAGGTTCAAATCATAGATAGTTAGAGTGTCAGTCCTGTTGTACTTAAGTCGGCATTGTGTCTTTTGAATTTAATTCCGATGCAATTTCTGTGTTTCATCGTCAATAAGTAAGTGCAAGGTATACAGTAAACCAGAAGTGAAGCATCGGAATCTAAAACTGAACTCACAGGAGAGGTTCAAATCATAGAAACAGAGAGCGTTAGTCCTCTTTTACGTAAGTCGGCATTGTGCCTTTCGTATTAAATTTGGATGCTATTTCTGTATTTCATCGTCATTAAGAAAGTTCAAGGGATACAGTAAACCTGAAGTGAAGCATCGGAATCTAAAACTGGACTCACAGGAGAGGTTCAAATCATAGAAAGAGAGAGTGGCAGTCCTCATTTACTTAAGTCGGCATTGTGCCTTTTGTATTACATTCCGATGAAATTTCTTTGTTTCATCGTCAATAAGAAGGTCGAAGGGATACAGTAAACCTGAAGTGAAGCATTGGAATCAAAACCTGGACTCACAGGAGAAGTTCAAATCATAGTGAGTTAGTATTTCAGTCCTCTTGTACTTAAGTCGGAATTGTGCATTTTGAATTGAATTCCGATGCAATTTATGTGTTTCATCGTCAATAAGAAGGAGCAAGGTATACAGTAAACCTGAAGTGAAACATCGCAATCTAAAACTGGACTCACATCAGAGGTTCAAATCATAGAAAGTTATAGTGTCAGACCTTTTGTACTTAAGTAGGCATTGTGCCTTTTGAATTTAATTCCCATGCAATTTCTGTGTTTCATCGTCAATAAGAAGGTGCAAGGTATTCAGTAAACCTGAAGTGAAGCATCGGAATCCAAAACTGGACTCACAGGAGAGGTTCAAATAATAGAAAGTGAGAGTGTTAGTCCTCTTGTGCTTAAGTCGGCATTATGCCTTTTGTATTAAATTCCGATGTAATTTCTGTGTTTCAACGTCAATAAGTAGGTGCAAGGTATACAGTAAACCTGAAGTGAAGCATCGAAATCTAAAACTGGACTCTCAGGAGAGGTTCAAATCATAGAAAGTGAGAGTGTCAGTCATCTTTTACTTAAGTCGGCATTGTGCCTTTTGTATTAAATTCAGATGCAATTTCTGAATTTCATCGTCATTAAGAAGGTCCAAGGGATACAGTAAACCTGAAGTGAAGCATCGGAATCTAAAATGGACTCACAGGATAGGTTCAAATCATAGAAAGTGAGATTGTTAGTCCTCTTGTACATAAGTCGGCATTGTGGGTTTTTTATTTCATTCCGATGAAATTTCTGTGTTTCATCGAGAATAAGAAGGTGCAAGGTATACAGTACACCTGAAGTGAACCATCGGAATCTAAAACTGGACCCACAGGAGAGGTTCAAATCATACAAAGTCAGAGTGTCAGTCCTGTTGTACTTAAGTCGGCATTGTATCTTTTATATTAAATGCGGATGTAATTTCTGTATTTTGTCGTCAATAAGAAGGTCCAAGGGATACAGTAAAGCATCGGAATCTAAAACTGGACTCACAGAAGAGGTTCAAATCATAGAAAGATAGAGTGTCATTCCTCTTGTACTTAAGTCGGCATTGTGCCTTTTGAATTTAATTCCGATGCAATTTCTGTGTTTCATCGTCAATAAGAAGGTGCAAGGTATACAGTAAACCTGAAGTGACGCATCGGAATCCAAAACTGGACTCACAGGAGAGGTTCAAATCATACAGAGTTAAAGTGTCAGTCCTCTTGTACTTAAGTCGGCATTGTGCCTTTTGAATTAAATTCCGATGCAATTTCTGTGTTTCATCGTCAAAAAGAGGGTGCAAGGTATACAGTAAACCTGAAGTGATGCATCGGAATCTAAAACTGGACTCACAGGTTAGGTTCAAATCATAGAAAGAGAGAGTGACAGTCCTCTTTTTCTTAAGTCGGCAGTATGCCTTTTGAATTTAATTCCGATGCAATTTTTGTGTTTCATCGTCAATAAGACGGTGCAAGGTATACAGTAAACCTGAAGTGAAGCATCGGAATCCAAAACTGGACTCACAGGAGAGGTTCAAATCATAGAGAGTTAGAGTTTCAGTCCTCTTGTACTTAAGTCGGCATTGTGCCTTTTAAATTTAATTCCCCTGCAATTTCTGTGTTTCATCGTCAATAAGAAGGTGCAAGGTATACAGTAAACCTGAAGTGAAGCATCGGAATCTGAAACTGGACTCACAGGAATGGTTCAAATCATAGAAAGGGAGAGTGTCAGTCCCCTTTTACTTAAGTCGGCTTTGTGCCTATTGTATTAAATTCGGATGCAATTTCTTTATTTCATCGCCAATAAGAAGGTCCAAGGTATACAGTAAACCTGAAGTGAAGCATCGGAATCTAAAACTGGACAAACAGGAGAGGTTCAAATCATAGAAAGTGAGAGTGTTAGTCCTCTTGTACTTAAGTCGACATAGTGGCTTTTGTATTAAATACCGATGAATTTTCTGTGTTTCATCGTCAATAAGAAGGTCTAAGGGATACAGTAAACTTGAAGTGAAGCATCGGAATCTAAAACTGGACTCACAGGAGAGGTTCAAAACATAGAAAGGGAGAGTGTCAGTCCTCTTGTACTCTAGTCGGTATTGTGCCTTTTGAACTTAATTCCGATGCAATTTCTGTGTTTCATCGTCAATAAGAAGGTGCAAGGTATACAGTAAACCTAAAGGGAGGCATCGGAATCCAAAACTGGACTCACAGGAGAGGTTCAAATCATAGAGAGTTAGAGTGTCAGTCCTCTTGTACTTAAGTCGGCATTGTGCCTTTTGTATTAAATTGCGGATGCAATTTCTGTATTTCATCGTCAATAGGAAGGTCCAAGGGATACAGTAAACCTGAAGTGAAGAATCGGATTCTAAAACTGGACTCAAAGGAGAGGTTCAAATCATAGAAAGCTAGAGTGTCAGTCCTCTTGTACTTAAGTCGACATTGTGCCTTTTGTATTAAATTCCGATGCAATTTCTGTGTTTCATCGTCAATAAGATGGTGCAAGGTATACAGGAAACCTGAAGAGAAGCATCGGAATCTAGAACTGGACTCACAGGATAGGTTCAAATCATAGAAAGAGAGAGTGACAGTCCTCTTTTACTTAAGTCGGCATTGTGCCTTTTGTATTAAATTCCGATGAAATTTCTGTGTTTCATCGTCAATAAGAAGGTCCTAGTTATACAGTAAACCTGAAGTGAAGCATCGGAATCCAAAACTGGACTCACAGGAGAGGATCAAATCATAGAAAGTGAGAGTGTCACTCCTCTTGTACTTAAGTAGGCATTGTGCCTTTTGAATTTAATTCCGATGCAATTTCTGTGTTTCATCGTCAATAAGAAGGTGCAAGGTATACAGTAAACCTGAAGTGAAGCATCGGAATCCAAAACTGGACTCACAGGAGAGGTTCTAATCATACAGAGTTAAAGTGTCAGTCCTCTTGTACTTAAGTCGGCATTGTGCCTTTTGAATTTAATTCCGATGCAATTTCTGTGTTTCATCGTCAATTAGAAGGTGCAAGGTATACAGTAAACCTGAAGTGATGCATCGGAATCTAAAACTGGACTCACAGGATAGGTTCAAATCATAGAAAGTGAGAGTGACAGTCCTCTTTTACTTAAGTCGGCATTGTGCCTTTTGTATTAAATTCCGATGAAATTTCTGTGTTTCATCGTCAATAAGAAGGTCCTAGGTATACAGTAAACCTGAAGTGAAGCATCGGAATATAAAACTGGACTCACATGAGAGGTTCAAATCATAGAAAGTTAGAGTGTCAGTCTTCTTGTACTTAAGTCGTCATTGTGCCTTATGAATAAAATTCGGATGCAATTTCTGTATTTCATCGTCAAAAAGAAGGTCCAAGGGATACAGTAAACCTGAAGTGAACCATCGGAATTTAAAACTGGACTCACAGAAGATGTTCAAATCATAGAAAGTGAGAGTGTTAGTTCTCTTGTACCTAAGTCGGCATTGTGCCTTTTGTACTAAATTTCGATGTAATTTCTGTGTTTCATCGTCAATAAGAATGTGCAAGGTATACAGTAAACCTGAAGTGAAGCATCGGAATCTAAAACTGGACTCACAGGAGAGGTTCAAATCATAGAAAGTGAGAGTGTCAGTCCTCTTTTACTTAAGTCGGCATTGTGCCTTTTGTATTAAATTCGGATGCAATTTCGGAATTTCATCGTCAATAAGTAGGTCCAAGGGATACAGTAAACCTGAAGTGAAGCATCGGAATCTAAAACTGGACTCACAGGAGAGGTTCAAATCATAGAAAGTTAGAGAGTCAGTCCTATTGTACTTAAGTCGGCATTGTATCTTTTGTATTAAATGCGGATGCAATTTCTGTATTTCATCGTCAAAAAGAAGGTCCATGGGATACAGTAAAGCATCGGAATCTAAAACTGGACTCACAGGAGAGGTTCAAATCATGGATAGTTAGAGTGTCAGTCCTCATGTAGTTAAGTCGGCATTGTGCCTTTTGAATTTAATTCCGATGAAATTTCTGTGTTTCATCGTCAATAAGAATGTGCAAGGTATACAGTAAACCTAAAGTGAAGCATCGGAATCCAAAACTGGACTCACAGGAGAGGTTCAAATCATACAGAGTTAGAGTGACAGTCCTCTTGTACTTAAGTCGTCATTGTGCCTTTTGTATTAAATTCCGATGTAATTTCTGTGTTTCATCGTCAATAAGAAGGTGCAAGGTGTACAGTAAACCGGAAGTGATGCATTGGAATCTAAAACTGGCCTCACAGGAGAGGTTCAAATCATAGAAACAGAGAGTGTCAGTCCTCTTTTACTTAAGTCGGAATTGTGCCTTATGTATTAAATTCGGACGCAATTTCTGTATATCATCGTCAATAAGACGGTCCAAGGGATACAGTAAACCTGAATGAAGCATCGGAATCTAAAACTGGACTCACAGGAGAGGTTCAAATCGTAGAAAGTGAGAGTGTTAGTCCTCTTGTACTTAAGTCGGCATTATGCCTTTTGTATTAAATTCCGATGTAATTTCTGTGTTTCATCGTCAATAAGAAGGTGCAAGGTATACAGTAAACCTGAAGTGATGCATCGGAATCTAAAACTGGACTCACAGGAGAGGTCCAAATCATAGAAAGTGAGAGTGTCAGTCCTCTTGTACTTAAGTCGGCACTGTGCATTTTAAATTTAACTACGAAACAATTTCTGTGTTTCATCGTCAATAAGATGGTGCAAGGTATACAGTAAACCTGACGTGAAGCATTGGAATCTTAAACTGGACTCACAGGAGAGGTTCAAATCATAGATAGTTAGAGTGTCAGTCCTCTTGTACTTAAGTTGGCATTGTGTCTTTTGAATTTAATTCCGATGCAATTTCTGTGTTTCATCGTCAATAAGAAGGTCCAAGGTGTACAGTAAACCTGAAGTGAAGCATCGGAATCCAAAACTGGACTCACAGGAGAGGTTCAAATCATAGAAAGTAAGAGTGTCAGTCCTCTTGTACTTAAGTCGTCATTGTGCCTTTTGTATTAAATTCGGATGCAATTTCTGAATTTCATCGTCAATAAGATGGTCCAAGGGATACACTAAAGCTGAAGTGAAGCATCGGAATCTAAAACTGGACTCACAGGAGAGGTCAAATCATAGAAAGTTAGAGTGTCAGTCCTCTTGTACTTAAGTCGGCACTGTGCATTTTAAATTTAACTACGAAACAATTTCTGTGTTTCAACGTCAATAAGATGGTGCAAGGTATACAGTAAACCTGACGTGAAGCATTGGAATCTTAAACTGGACTCACAGGAGAGGTTCAAATAATAGAAAGAGAGAGTGTCAGTCCTCTTTTACTTAAGTCGGCATTGTGCCTTTCGTATTAAATTCGGATGCAATTTCTGTATTTCATCGTCAATAAGAAGGTCCAAGGCATACAGTAAACCTGAAGTGCAGCATCGGAAACTAAAACTGGACTCACAGGAGAGGTTCAAATCTTAGAAAGTGAGAGTGTCAGTCCTCTTGTACTTAAGTCGACATTGTGCCTTTTGTATTAAATTCGGATGCAATTTCTTTGTTTCATCGTCAATAAGAAGGTCCAAGGGATACAGTAAACCTGAAGTGAAGCACAGGAATCTAAAACTGGAATCACAGGAGAGGTTCAAATCATAGGTAGTTAGAGTGTCAGTCCTCTTGTACTTAAGTTGGCATTGTGTCTTTTGAATTTAATTCCGATGCAATTTCTGTGTTTCATCGTCAATAAGAAGGTCCAAGGTGTACAGTAAACCTGAAGTGAAGCATCGGAATCCAAAACTGGACTCACAGGAGAGGTTCAAATCATAGAAAGTAAGAGTGTCAGTCCTCTTGTACTTAAGTCGTCATTGTGCCTTTTGTATTAAATTCGGATGCAATTTCTGAATTTCATCGTCAATAAGATGGTCCAAGGGATACACTGAAGCTGAAGTGAAGCATCGGAATCTAAAACTGGACTGACAGGAGAGGTTCAAATCATAGAAAGTTAGAGTGTCAGTCCTCTTGTACTTAAGTCGGCATTGTGCCTTTTGTATTAAATTCCGATGCAATTTCTGTGTTTCATCGTCAATAAGAAGGTGCAAGGTATACAGTGAACCTGAAGTGAAGCATTGGAATCCAAAACTGGACTCACAGGAGAAGTTCAAATCATGGAGAGTTAGAGTGTCAGTCATCTTGTACTTGAGTAGAAATTGTCCATTTTGAATATAATTCCGATGCAATTTTTGTGTTTCATCGTCAATAAGAAGGTGCAAGGAATACAGTTAACCTGAAGTGAAGCATCGGAATTTAAAACTGGACTCACAGGAGAGGTTCAAATCATAGAAAGTGACAGTGTCAGTCCTTTGTACTTAAGTCGGCATTGTGCCTTTTGTATTAAATTCCGATGCAATTTCTGTGTTTCATCGTCAATAAGAAGGTGCAAGGTATACAGTAAACCTGAAGTAAAGCATCGGAATCTAGAACTGGACTCACAGGAGAGGTTCAATTAATAGAAAGAGAGAGTGACAGTCCTCTTTTACTTAAGTCAGCATTATGCCTTTTGTATTAAATTCCGATGAAATTTCCGTGTTTCTTCGTCAATAAGAAGGTCCAAGGGATACAGTAACCCTGAAGTGAATCATCGGGATCTAAAACTGGACTCACAGGAGAGGTTCAAATCATAGAACGGGAGAGTGTCAATCCACTTGTACTTAAGTCGGCATTGTGCCTTATGTATTAAATTCGGATGCCATTTCTGTGTTTCATCGTCAATAAGAACGTGCAAGGTATACAGTAAACCTGAAGTGAAGCATCGTAATCTAAAACCTGACTCACAGGAGAGGTTCAAATCATAGAAAGTGAGAGTGTCAGTCCTCTTGTACTTAAGTCTGCATTGTGCCTTTTGTATAAAAATCCCGATGCAATTTCTGTGTTTCATCGTTAATAAGAAGGTACAAGGGATACAGTAAACCTGAAGTGAAGCATCGGAATTTAAAACTGGACTCACAGGAGAGGTTCAAATCATAGAAAGGGAGAGTGTCAGTCCTCTTGTGCTTAAGTCGGCATTGTGCCCTTTGTATTAATTTTGGATGCATTTTCAATGTTTCATCGTCAATAAGAAGGTGCAAGGTATACAGTAAACCTGAAGTGAAGCATCGGAATCTAAAACTGGACTCACAGCAGAGGTTCTAATCATAGAAAGAGAGCGTGACAGTCCTCTTTTACTGAAGTCGGCATTGTGCCTTTTGTGTTAAATTCCGTTCAAATTTCAGTGTTTCATCGTCAATAAGAAGGTGCAATGTATACAGTAAACCTGAAGCGAAGCATCGGAATCTAAAACTGCACTCACTGGAGAGGTTCAAATCATAGAAAGAGAGAGTGACAGTCCTCTTTTACTTAAGTCGGCTTTGTGCCTTTTGTATTAAATTCCGATGAAATTTCTGTGTTTCATCGTCAATAAGAAGGTCCAAGGTATACAGTAAACCTGAAGTGAAGCATTGGAATCCAAAACTGGGCTCACATGAGAAGTTCAAATCATGGAGAGTTAGTGTGTCAGTCCTCTTGTACTTAAGTCGGAATTGTGCATTTTGAATTTAATTCCGATGCAATTTCTGTGTTTCATCGTCGTTAAGAAGGTGCAAGGAATACAGTAAACCTGACGTGAAGCATCGCAATCTAAAACTGGACCCACAGGAGAGGTTCAAATCATAGATAGTTAGAGTGTCAGTCCTGTTGTACTTAAGTCGGCATTGTGTCTTTTGAATTTAATTCCGATGCAATTTCTGTGTTTCATCGTCAATAAGTAAGTGCAAGGTATACAGTAAACCAGAAGTGAAGCATCGGAATCTAAAACTGAACTCACAGGAGAGGTTCAAATCATAGAAACAGAGAGCGTTAGTCCTCTTTTACGTAAGTCGGCATTGTGCCTTTCGTATTAAATTTGGATGCTATTTCTGTATTTCATCGTCATTAAGAAAGTTCAAGGGATACAGTAAACCTGAAGTGAAGCATCGGAATCTAAAACTGGACTCACAGGAGAGGTTCAAATCATAGAGAGAGAGAGTGGCAGTCCTCATTTACTTAAGTCGGCATTGTGCCTTTTGTATTACATTCCGATGAAATTTCTTTGTTTCATCGTCAATAAGAAGGTCGAAGGGATACAGTAAACCTGAAGTGAAGCATTGGAATCAAAACCTGGACTCACAGGAGAAGTTCAAATCATAGTGAGTTAGTATTTCAGTCCTCTTGTACTTAAGTCGGAATTGTGCATTTTGAATTGAATTCCGATGCAATTTATGTGTTTCATCGTCAATAAGAAGGAGCAAGGTATACAGTAAACCTGAAGTGAAACATCGCAATCTAAAACTGGACTCACATCAGAGGTTCAAATCATAGAAAGTTATAGTGTCAGACCTTTTGTACTTAAGTAGGCATTGTGCCTTTTGAATTTAATTCCCATGCAATTTCTGTGTTTCATCGTCAATAAGAAGGTGCAAGGTATACAGTAAACCTGAAGTGAAGCATCGGAATCTAAAAGTGGACTCACAGGAGAGGTTCAAATCATAGGGGGTTAGAGTGTCAGTCCTCTTTTACTTAAGTCGGCATTGTGCCTTTTGAATTTAATTCCGATGCAATTTCTGTGTTTCATCGTCAATAAGAAGGTCCATGGCATACAGTAAACCTGAAGTGAAGCATCGGAATCCAAAACTGGACTCACAGGAGAGGTTCAAATCATAGAAAGTTACAGTGTCAGTCATCTTGTACTTAAGTCGGCATTGTGCCTTTTGAATTTAATTCCGATGCAATTTTTGTGTTTCATCGCCAATAAGACGGTGCAAGGTATACAGTGAACTTGAAGTGATGCATCTTAATCTAAAACTGGAATCACTGGAGAGGTTCAAATCATAGAAAGTGAGAGAGTCAGTCCTCTTGTACTTAAGTCGGCATTGTGCCTTTTGTATTAAATTCCGATGCAGTTTCTGTGTTTCATCGTCAACAAGAAGGTGCAAGGTACACAGTAAACCTGAATTGAAGGATTGGAATCAAAACCTGGTCTCACAGGAGAAGTTCATATCATGGAGAGTTAGAGTGTCAGTCCTCTTGTACTTAAGTCGGCATTGTGCCATTTGTATTAAATTTGGATGCTATTTCTGTATTTCATCGTCAATAAGAAGGTCCAAGGGATACAGTAAACCTGAAGTGAAGCACCGGAATATAAAACTGGAATCACAGGAGAGGTTCAAATCATAGATAGTGAGAGTGTCAGTCCTCTTGTACTTAAGTTGGCATTGTGTCTTTTGAATTTAATTCCGATGCAATTTCAGTGTTTCATCGTCAATAAGAAGGACCAAGGTGTACAGTAAACCTGAAGTGAAGCATCGGAATCCAAAACTGGACTCACAGGAGAGGTTCAAATCATAGAAAGTAAGAGTGTCAGTCCTCTTGTATTTAAGTCGTCATTGTGCCTTTTATATTGAATTCGGATGCAATTTCTGAATTTCATCGTCAAAAAGATGGTCCAAGGGATACACTAAAGCTGAAGTGAAGCATCGGAATCTAAAACTGGACTCACAGGAGAGGTTCAAATCATAGAAAGTTAGAGTGTCAGTCCTCTTGTACTTAAGTCGGCATTGTGTTTTTTGAATTTAATTCCGATGCAATTTTTGTGTTTCATCGTCAATAAGACGGTGCAAGGTATACAGTAAACTTGAAGTGAAGCATCGGAATCTAAAACTGGAATCACTGGAGAGGTTCAAATCATAGAAAATGAGAGGATTAGTCCTTTTGTACTTAAGTCGGCATTGTGCCTTTTGTATTAAATTCCGATGCAATTTCTGTGTTTCATCGTCAATAAAAAGGTGCAAGGTATATAGTGAACCTGAAGTGAAGCATTGGAATCCAAAACTGGACTCACAGGAGAAGTTCAAATCATGGAGAGTTAGAGTGTCAGTCATCTTGTACTTGAGTAGAAATTGTCCATTTTGAATATAATTCCGATGCAATTTCTGTGTTTCATCGTCAATAAGAAGGTGCAAGGAATACAGTAAACCTGAAGTGAAGCATCGGAATCTAAAACTGGACTCACAGGAGAGCTTCAAATCATAGAAAGTGAGAGTGTCAGTCCTTTGTACTTAAGTCGGCATTGTGTCTTTTGAATTTAATTCCGATGCAATTTCTGTGTTTCATCGTCAATAAGTAAGTGCAAGGTATACAGTAAACCAGAAGTGAAGCATCGGAATCTACAACTGGACTCACAGGACAGGTTCGAATCATAGATAGTCAGTCCTCTTGTACTTAAGTCGGCATTGTGCCTTTTGAATTTAATTCCGATGCAATATCTGTGTTTCATCGTCAATAAGAAGGTGCACCGTATACAGTAAACCTGAAGTGAAGCATCGGAATCTAAAACTGAACTCACAGGAGAGGTTCAAATCATAGAAACAGAGAGCGTTAGTCCTCTTTTACGTAAGTCGGCATTGTGCCTTCTGTATTAAATTTGGATGCTATTTCTGTATTTCATCGTCAATAAGAAAGTTCAAGGGAAACAGTAAACCTGAAGTGCAGCATCGGAAACTAAAACTGGACTCACAGGAGAGGTTCAAACATAGAAAGTTAGAGTGTCACTCATGTTGTACTTAAGGCCGCATTGTGCCTTTTGAATTAAATTCGGATGCAATTTCTGTGTATCATCGTCAATAAGAAGGTGCAAGGTATACAGTAAACCTGAAGTGAAGCATCGGAATCTAAAACTGGACTCACAGGAGAGGTTCAAATCATAGAAAGAGAGAGTGGCAGTCCTCTTTTACTTAAGTCGGCATTGTGCCTTTTGTATTACATTCCGATGACATTTCTTTGCTTCATCGTCAATAAGAAGGTCGAAGGGATACAGTAAACCTGAAGTGAAGCATCGGAATCTAAAACTGGACTCACAGGAGAGGTTCAAATCATAGAAAGGGAGAGTGTCAGTCCTCTTGTACTTAAGTCGGCATTGTGCCTTTTGAATGAAATTCGGATGCAATTTCTGTGTATCGTCGTAAATAAGAAGGTGCAAGGAATACAGTAAACCTGGAGTGAAGCATTGGAACCCAAAACTGGACTCACAGGAGAAGTTCAAATCATAGTGAGTTAGAATGTCAGTCCTCTTGTACTTAAGTCGGAATTGTGCATTTTGAATTAAATTCCGATGCAATTTATGTGTTTCATCGTCAATAAGAAGGAGCAAGGTATACAGTAAACCTGAAGTGAAACATCGCAATCTAAAACTGGACTCACATTAGAGGTTCAAATCATAGAAAGTTATAGTGTCAGACCTTTTGTACTTAAGTCGGCATTTTGCCTTTTGAATTTAATTCCAATGCAATTTCTGTGTTTCATCGTCAATAAGAAGGTGCAAGGTATACAGTAAACCTGAAGTGGAGCATCGGAATCTAAAAGTGGACTCACAGGAGAGGTTCAAATCATAGAGGGTTAGAGTGTCAGTCCTCTTGTACTTAAGTCGGCATTGTGCCTTTTGAATTTAATTCCGATGCAATTTCTGTGTTTCATCGTCAATAAGAAGGTCCATGGCATACAGTAAACCTGAAGTGAAGCATCGGAATCCAAAACTGGACTCACAGGAGAGGTTCAAATCATAGAAAGTTACAGTGTCAGTCATCTTGTACTTAAGTCGGCATTGTGCCTTTTGAATTTAATTCCGATGCAATTTTTGTGTTTCATCGCTAATAAGACGGTGCAAGGTATACAGTAAACTTGAAGTGATGCATCTTAATCTAAAACTGGAATCACTGGAGAGGTTCAAATCATAGAAAGTGAGAGAGTCAGTCCTCTTGTACTTAAGTCGGCATTGTGCCTTTTGTATTAAATTCCGATGCAGTTTCTGTGTTTCATCGTCAACAACAAGGTGCAAGGTACACAGTAAACCTGAAGTGAAGCATTGGAATCAAAACCTGGTCTCACAGGAGAAGTTCATATCATGGAGAGTTAGAGTGTAAGTCCTCATGTACTTAAGTCGGCATTGTGCCATTTGTATTAAATTTGGATGCTATTTCTGTATTTCATCGTCAATAAGAAGGTCCAAGGGATACAGTAAACCTGAAGTGAAGCATCGGAATCTAAAACTGGACTCACAGGAAAGGTTCAAATCATAGAAAGTGAGAGTGTCAGTCCTCTTGTACTTAAGTCGCCATTGTGCCTTTTGTATTAAATTCCGATGCAATTTCTGTGTTTCTTCGTCAATAAGAAGGTGCAAGGTATACAGTAAACCTGAAGTGAAGCATCGGAATCTATTACTGTACTCACAGGAGAGGTTCAAATCATAGAAAGAGGGAGTGACAGTCCTCTTTTACTTAAGCCGGCATTGTGCCTTTTGTATCAAATTCCGATGAAATTTCTGCGTTTCATCGTCAATAAGAAGGTCCAAGGGATACATTAAACCTGAAGTGAAGCGTCGGGATCTAAAACTGGACTCACAGGTGAGGTTCAAAACATAGAATGGGAGAGTGTCAGTCCTCTTGTACTTAAGTCGGCATTGTGCCTTATGTATTAAATTCGGATGTCATTTCTGTGTTTCATCGTCAATAAGAAGGTGCAAGGTATACAGTAAACCTGAAGTGAAGCATCGGAATCTAAAACTGGACTCACAGGAGAGGTTCAAATAGTAGAAAGTGAGAGTGTCAGTCCTCTTTTACTTAAGTCGGCATTGTGCCTTTTGTAATAAATTCCGATGCAATTTCTGTGTTTCATCGTTAATAAGAAGGTCCAAGGGATACAGTGAACCTGAAGTGAAGCATCGGAATCTAAAACTGGACTCACAGGAGAGGTTCAAATCATATAAAGGGAGAGTGTCAGTCCTCTTGTACTTAAGTCGGCATTGTGCCTTTTGTATTTATTTCGGATGCAATTTCTATGTTTCATCGTCAATAAGAGGGTGCAAGGTACACAGTAAACCTGAAGTGAAGCATCGGAATCTTAAACTGGACTCACAGGAGAGGTTCAAATCATAGAAAGAGGGAGTGACAGTCCTCTTTTACTTAAGTCGGCATTGTGCCTTTTGTCTTAAATTCCGTTGAAATTTCTGTGTTTTATCGTCAATAAGAAGGTCCAAGGTATACAGTAAACCTGAAGTGAAGCATCGAAATCTAAAACTGGGCTCACAGGAGAGGTTCAAATCATAGAAAGTGAGAGTGTAAGTCCTCTGGTCCTTTAGTCGGCATTGTGCCTTTTGTATTAAATTCGGATGCAATTTCTGTGTTTCATCGTCAATAAGAAGATGCAAGGTATACAGTAAACATGAAGTGAAGCATCGGAATCTAAAACTGGACTCACAGGAGAGGTTCAAATCATAGAAAGTGAGAGTGTCAGTCCTCTTGTACTTAAGTCGGCATTGTGCCTTTTGTATTAAATTCTGATGCAATTTCTGCGTTTCATCGTCAATAAGAAGGTGCAAGGTATACAGTAACCTGAAGTGAAGCATCGGAATCTACAAACGGAATCACAGGAGAGGTTCAAATCATAGGAAGTGAGAGTGTCAGTCCTCTTGTACTTAAGTCGGCATTGTGCCTTTTGTATTAAATTCGGATGCAATTAGTGTGTTTCATCGTCAACAAGAAGGTGCAAGGTATACAGTAATCCTGAAGTGAAGCATCAGATTCTAAAACTGGACTCACAGGAGAGGTTCAAATCATAGAAGATGAGAGTGTCAGTCCTCTTGTACTTAAGTCGGCATTGTGCCTTTTGTATTAAATTCCGATGCAATTTCTGTGTTTCATCGTTAATAAGAAGGTCCAAGGGATACAGAAAACCTGAAGTGAAGCATCGGAATCTAAAACTGGCCTCACAGGAGAGGTTCAAATCATAGAAAGGGTGAGTGAGAGTCCTCTTTTACTTAAGTCGGCATTGTGCCTTTTGAATATAATTCCGATGCAATTTCTGTGTTTCATCGTCAATAAGAAGGTGCAAGGTATACAGTAAACCTGAAGTGAAGCATCGGAATTTAAAACTGGACTTACAGGAGAGGTTCAAATCATAGAAAGTGAGAGTGTCAGTCCTCTTGTACTTAAGTCGGCATTGTGCCTTTTGTATTAAATTCCGATGCAATTTCTGTGTTTCATCGTCAATAAGAAGGTGCAAGGTATACAGTAAACCTGAAGTGAAGCATCGGAATCTAAAACTGGACTCACAGGAGAGGTTCAAATCATAGAAAGTGAGAGTGTCAGTCCTTTGTACTTAAGTCGGCATTGTGTCTTTTGAATTTAATTCCGATGCAATTTCTGTGTTTCATCGTCAATAAGTAAGTGCAAGGTATACAGTAAACCAGAAGTGAAGCATCGGAATCTACAACTGGACTCACAGGACAGGTTCGAATCATAGATAGTCAGTCCTCTTGTACTTAAGTCGGCATTGTGCCTTTTGAATTTAATTCCGATGCAATATCTGTGTTTCATCGTCAATAAGAAGGTGCACCGTATACAGTAAACCTGAAGTGAAGCATCGGAATCTAAAACTGAACTCACAGGAGAGGTTCAAATCATAGAAACAGAGAGCGTTAGTCCTCTTTTACGTAAGTCGGCATTGTGCCTTCTGTATTAAATTTGGATGCTATTTCTGTATTTCATCGTCAATAAGAAAGTTCAAGGGAAACAGTAAACCTGAAGTGCAGCATCGGAAACTAAAACTGGACTCACAGGAGAGGTTCAAACATAGAAAGTTAGAGTGTCACTCCTCTTGTACTTAAGGCCGCATTGTGCGTTTTGAATTAAATTCGGATGCAATTTCTGTGTATCGTCGTCAATAAGAAGGTGCAAGGTATACAGTAAACCTGAAGTGAAGCATCGGAATCTAAAACTGGACTCACAGGAGAGGTTCAAATCATAGAAAGAGAGAGTGGCAGTCCTCTTTTACTTAAGTCGGCATTGTGCCTTTTGTATTACATTCCGATGACATTTCTTTGCTTCATCGTCAATAAGAAGGTCGAAGGGATACAGTAAACCTGAAGTGAAGCATCGGAATCTAAAACTGGACTCACAGGAGAGGTTCAAATCATAGAAAGGGAGAGTGTCAGTCCTCTTGTACTTAAGTCGGCATTGTGCCTTTTGAATGAAATTCGGATGCAATTTCTGTGTATCGTCGTAAATAAGAAGGTGCAAGGAATACAGTAAACCTGGAGTGAAGCATTGGAACCCAAAACTGGACTCACAGGAGAAGTTCAAATCATAGTGAGTTAGAATGTCAGTCCTCTTGTACTTAAGTCGGAATTGTGCATTTTGAATTTAATTCCGATGCAATTTATGTGTTTCATCGTCAATAAGAAGGAGCAAGGTATACAGTAAACCTGAAGTGAAACATCGCAATCTAAAACTGGACTCACATTAGAGGTTCAAATCATAGAAAGTTATAGTGTCAGACCTTTTGTACTTAAGTCGGCATTGTGCCTTTTGAATTTAATTCCAATGCAATTTCTGTGTTTCATCGTCAATAAGAAGGTGCAAGGTATACAGTAAACCTGAAGTGAAGCATCGGAATCTAAAAGTGGACTCACAGGAGAGGTTCAAATCATAGAGGGTTAGAGTGTCAGTCCTCTTGTACTTAAGTCGGCATTGTGCCTTTTGAATTTAATTCCGATGCAATTTCTGTGTTTCATCGTCAATAAGAAGGTCCATGGCATACAGTAAACCTGAAGTGAAGCATCGGAATCCAAAACTGGACTCACAGGAGAGGTTCAAATCATAGAAAGTTACAGTGTCAGTCATCTTGTACTTAAGTCGGCATTGTGCCTTTTGAATTTAATTCCGATGCAATTTTTGTGTTTCATTGCCAATAAGACGGTGCAAGGTATACAGTAAACTTGAAGTGATGCATCTTAATCTAAAACTGGAATCACTGGAGAGGTTCAAATCATAGAAAGTGAGAGAGTCAGTCCTCTTGTACTTAAGTCGGCATTGTGCCTTTTGTATTAAATTCCGATGCAGTTTCTGTGTCTCATCGTCAACAACAAGGTGCAAGGTACACAGTAAACCTGAAGTGAAGCATTGGAATCAAAACCTGGTCTCACAGGAGAAGTTCATATCATGGAGAGTTAGAGTGTAAGTCCTCTTGTACTTAAGTCGGCATTGTGCCATTTGTATTAAATTTGGATGCTATTTCTGTATTTCATCGTCAATAAGAAGGTCCAAGGGATACAGTAAACCTGAAGTGAAGCATCGGAATCTAAAACTGGACTCACAGGAGAGGTTCAAATCATAGAAAGTGAGAGTGTCAGTCCTCTTGTACTTAAGTCGCCATTGTGCCTTTTGTATTAAATTCCGATGCAATTTCTGTGTTTCTTCGTCAATAAGAAGGTGCAAGGTATACAGTAAACCTGAAGTGAAGCATCGGAATCTATTACTGTACTCACAGGAGAGGTTCAAATCATAGAAAGGGAGAGTGACAGTCCTCTTTTACTTAAGCCGGCATTGTGCCTTTTGTATCAAATTCCGATGAAATTTCTGCGTTTCATCGTCAATAAGAAGGTCCAAGGGATACATTAAACCTGAAGTGAAGCGTCGGGATCTAAAACTGGACTCACAGGTGAGGTTCAAAACATAGAATGGGAGAGTGTCAGTCCTCTTGTACTTAAGTCGGCATTGTGCCTTATGTATTAAATTCGGATGTCATTTCTGTGTTTCATCGTCAATAAGAAGGTGCAAGGTATACAGTAAACCTGAAGTGAAGCATCGGAATCTAAAACTGGACTCACAGGAGAGGTTCAAATCATAGAAAGTGAGAGTGTCAGTCCTCTTGTACTGAAGTCGGCATTGTGCCTTTTGTAAAAAAATTCCGATGCAATTTCTGTGTTTCATCGTTAATAAGAAGGTCCAAGGGATACAGTGAACCTGAAGTGAAGCATCGGAATCTAAAACTGGACTCACAGGAGAGGTTCAAATCATATAAAGGGAGAGTGTCAGTCCTCTTGTACTTAAGTCGGCATTGTGCCTTTTGTATTTATTTCGGATGCAATTTCTATGTTTCATCGTCAATAAGAGGGTGCAAGGTACACAGTAAACCTGAAGTGAAGCATCGGAATCTTAAACTGGACTCACAGGAGAGGTTCAAATCATAGAAAGAGGGAGTGACAGTCCTCTTTTACTTAAGTCGGCATTGTGCCTTTTGTCTTAAATTCCGTTGAAATTTCTGTGTTTTATCGTCAATAAGAAGGTCCAAGGTATACAGTAAACCTGAAGTGAAGCATCGAAATCTAAAACTGGACTCACAGGAGAGGTTCAAATCATAGAAAGTGAGAGTGTAAGTCCTCTGGTCCTTTAGTCGGCATTGTGCCTTTTGTATTAAATTCGGATGCAATTTCTGTGTTTCATCGTCAATAAGAAGGTGCAAGGTATACAGTAAACATGAAGTGAAGCATCGGAATCTAAAACTGGACTCACAGGAGAGGTTTAAATCATAGAAAGTGAGAGTGTCAGTCCTCTTGTACTTAAGTCGGCATTGTGCCTTTTGTATTAAATTCTGATGCAATTTCTGCGTTTCATCGTCAATAAGAAGGTGCAAGGTATACAGTAACCTGAAGTGAAGCATCGGAATCTACAAACGGAATCACAGGAGAGGTTCAAATCATAGGAAGTGAGAGTGTCAGTCCTCTTGTACTTAAGTCGGCATTGTGCCTTTTGTATTAAATTCGGATGCAATTAGTGTGTTTCATCGTCAACAAGAAGGTGCAAGGTATACAGTAATCCTGAAGTGAAGCATCAGATTCTAAAACTGGACTCACAGGAGAGGTTCAAATCATAGAAGATGAGAGTGTCAGTCCTCTTCTACTTAAGTCGGCATTGTGCCTTTTGTATTAAATTCCGATGCAATTTCTGTGTTTCATCGTTAATAAGAAGGTCCAAGGGATACAGAAAACCTGAAGTGTAGCATCGGAATCTAAAACTGGCCTCACAGGAGAGGTTCAAATCATAGAAAGGGTGAGTGAGAGTCCTCTTTTACTTAAGTCGGCATTGTGCCTTTTGCATATAATTCCGATGCAATTTCTGTGTTTCATCGTCAATAAGAAGGTGCAAGGTATACAGTAAACCTGAAGTGAAGCATCGGAATTTAAAACTGGACTTACAGGAGAGGTTCAAATCATAGAAAGTGAGAGTGTCAGTCCTCTTGTACTTAAGTCGGCATTGTGCCTTTTGTATTAAATTCCGATGCAATTTCTGTGTTTCATCGTCAATAAGAAGGTGCAAGGTATACAGTAAACCTGAAGTGAAGCATCGGAATCTAAAACTGGACTCACAGGAGAGGTTCAAATCATAGAAAGTGAGAGTGTCAGTCCTCTTGTACTTAAGTCGAGATTGTGCCTTTTGTATTAAATTCGGATGCAATATCTGTGTTTCATCGTCAATAACAAGGTGCATGGTATACAGTAAACCTGAAGTGATGCATCGGAATCTAAAATTGGACTCACAGGAGAGGTTCAAATCATAAAAAGTGAGAGTGTCAGTCCTCTTGTACTTAAGTCGGCATTGTGCCTTTTGTATTAAAATCCGTTGCAATTTATGTGTTTCATCGTCAATAAGAAGGTGCAAGGTATACAGTAAACCTGAAGTGAAGCATCGGAATCTAAAACTGGAATCTCAGGAGAGGTTCAAATGATAGAAAGTGAGAGTGTCTGTCCTCATGTACTTAAGTCGGCATTGTGCCTTTTGTATTAAATTCGGATGCAATTTCTGTGTTTCATCGTCAACAAGAAGGTTCAAGGTATACAGCAAACCTGAAATGAAGCATCAGATTCTAAAACTGGACTCACAGGAGAGGTTCAAATCGTAGAAGGTGAGAGTGTCAGTCCACTTGTACTTAAGTCGGCATTGTTCCTTTTGTATTAAATTCTGATGTTATTTCTGTGGTTCATCGTCAATAAGAAGGTGCAAGGTATGCAGTAAACCTGAAGTGAAGCATCGGAATCTAAAACTGGAAACACAGGAGAGGTACAAATCATAGAAAGAGAGAGTCACAGTCCTCTTTTACTTAAGACTGCATTGTGACTTTTGTATTCAATTCCGATGAAATTTCTGTGTTTCATCGTCAATAACAAGGTGCAAGGTATACAATAAAACGTGAAGTGAAGCATCGGAATCTAAAACTGGACTCACAGGAGAGGTTCCAAACATAGAAAGTGAGAGTGTGAGTCCTCTTGTAATTAAGTCGGCATTGTGCCTTTTGTATAAAATTCCGATGCAATTTCTGTGTTTCATCGTCAATAAGAAGGTGCAAGGTATACAGTAAACCTGAAGTGAAGCATCGGAATCTAAAACTGGACTCACAGGAGAGGTTCAAATAGTAGAAAGTGAGAGTGTCAGTCCTCTTTTACTTAAGTCGGCATTGTGCCTTTTGTATTAAATTCCGATGCAATTTCTGTTTTCCATCGTCAATAAGAAGGTCCAAAGGATACAGTAAACCTTAAGTGAAGCATCGGAATCTAAAACTGAACTAACAGGAGAGGTTCAAATCACAGAAAGTGAGAGTGTCAGTCCTCTTGTACTTAAGTCGGCATTGTGCCTTTTATATTAAATTCCGATGCAATTTCTGTGTTTCATCGTCAATAAGAAGGTGCAAGGTATACAGTAAACCTGAAGTGAAGCATCGGAATCTAAAACTGGACTCACAGGAGAGGTTCAAATCATAGAAAGTGAGAGTGTCATTCCTCTTGTACTTAAGTCGGCATTGTGCCTTTTGTATTAAATTCGGATGCAATATCTGTGTTTCATCGTCAATAAGAAGGTGCATGGTATACAGTAAACCTGAAGTGAAGCATCGGAATCTAAAACTGGACTCACAGGAGAGGTTCAAATCATAGAAAGTGAGAGTGTCAGTCCTGTTGTACTTAAGTTGCATTGTGCCTTTTGTATAAAATTCCGATGCAATTTCTGTGTTTCATCGTCAATAAGAAGGTGCAAGGTATACAGTAAACCTGAAGTGAAGCATCGGAATCTAAAACTGGACTCACAGGAGAGGTTCAAATCATAGAAAGTGAGAGTGTCAGTCCTCTTGTACTTAAGTCGGCATTGTGCCTTTTGTATTAAATTCCGATGCAATTTCTGTGTTTCATCGTCAACAAGAAGGTTCAAGGTATACAGCAAACCTGAAATGAAGCATCAGATTCTAAAACTAAACTCACAGGAGAGGTTCAAATCATAGAAGGTGAGAGTGTCAGTCCACTTGTACTTAAGTCGGCATTGTGCCTTTTGTATTAAATTCTGATGTTATTTCTGTGTTTCATCGTCAATAAGAAGGTGCAAGGTATACAGTAAACCTGAAGTGAAGCATCGGAATCTAAAACTGGAAACACAGGAGAGGTACAAATCATAGAAAGAGAGAGTGACAGTCCTCTTTTACTTAAAACTGCATTGTGCCTTTTGTATTCAATTCCGATGAAATTTCTGTGTTTCATCGTCAATAAGAAGGTGCAAGGTATACAGTAAACATGAAGTGAAGCATCGGAATCTAAAAATGGACTCACAGGAGAGGTTCAAATCATAGAAAGTGAGAGTGTCAGTCCTCTTGTACTTAAGTCGGCATTGTGCCTTTTGTATTAAATTCCGATGCAATTTATGTGTTTCATCGTCAATAAGAAGGTGCAAGGTATACAGTAAACCTGAAGTGAAGCATCGGAATCTAAAACTGGAATCTCAGGAGAGGTTCAAATCATAGAAAGTGAGAGTGTCTGTCCTCTTGTACTTAAGTCGGCATTGTGCCTTTTGTATTAAATTCGGATGCAATTTCTGTGTTTCATCGTCAACAAGAAGGTTCAAGGTATACAGCAAACCTGAAATGAAGCATCAGATTCTAAAACTGGACTGACAGGAGAGGTTCAAATCATAGAATTTGAGAGTGTCAGTCCACTTGTACTTAAGTCGGCATTGTGCCTTTCGTATTAAATTCTGATGTTATTTCTGTGTTTAATCGTCAATATGAAGGTGCAAGGTATACAGTAAACCTGAAGTGAAGCATCGGAATCTAAAACTGGAAACACAGGAGAGGTACAAATCATAGAAAGAGAGAGTGACAGTCCTCTTTTACTTAAGACTGCATTGCGCTCTTTGTATTCATTTCCGATGAAATTTTTGTGTTTCATCGTCAATAAGAAGGTGCAAGGTATACAGTAAAACTGAAGTGAAGCATCGGAATCTAAAACTGGACTCACAGGAGAGGTTCAAATCATAGAAAGTGAGAGTGTCAGTCCTGTTGTACTTAAGTTGCATTGTGCCTTTTGTATAAAATTCCGATGCAATTTCTGTGTTTCATCGTCAATAAGAAGGTGCAAGGTATACAGTAAACCTGAAGTGAAGCATCGGAATCTAAAACTGGACTCACAGGAGAGGTTCAAATCATAGAAAGTGAGAGTGTCAGTCCTCTTGTACTTAAGTCGGCATTGTGCCTTTTGTATTAAATTCTGATGTTATTTCTGTGTTTCATCGTCAATAAGAAGGTGCAAGGTATACAGTAAACCTGAAGTGAAGCATCGGAATCTAAAACTGGAAACACAGGAGAGGTACAAATCATAGAAAGAGAGAGTGACAGTCCTCT
The DNA here is from genome assembly GCF_021461395.2 of Schistocerca americana. Taxonomy (NCBI): domain Eukaryota; kingdom Metazoa; phylum Arthropoda; class Insecta; order Orthoptera; family Acrididae; genus Schistocerca; species Schistocerca americana. The sequence goes on from NC_060128.1 coordinate 38,537,318, forward strand.
TTTACTTAAAACTGCATTGTGCCTTTTGTATTCAATTCCGATGAAATTTCTGTGTTTCATCGTCAATAAGAAGGTGCAAGGTATACAGTAAACCTGAGGTGAAGCATCGGAATCTAAAACTGGAATCTCAGGAGAGGTTCAAATCATAGAAAGTGAGAGTGTCTGTCCTCTTGTACTTAAGTCGGCATTGTGCCTTTTGTATTAAATTCCGATGCAATTTCTGCGTTTCATCGTCAATAAGAAGGTGCAAGGTATACAGTAACCTGAAGTGAAGGATCGGAATTTAAAACCGGAATCACAGGAGGGGTTCAAATCACAGAAAGTGAGAGTGTCAGTCCTCTTGTACTTAAGTCGGCATTGTGCCTTTTGTATTAAATTCGGATGCAATTAGTGTGTTTCATCGTCAACAAGAGGGTGCAAGGTATACAGTAAACCTGAAGTGAAGCATCGGAATCCAAAACTGGACTCACAGGAGAGGTTAAATTCATAGGAAGAGAGAGTGTCAGTCCTCTTGTACTTAAGTCGGCATTGTGCCTTTTGTATTAAATTCGGATGCAATATCTGTGTTTCATCGTCAATAAGAAGGTGCATGGTATACAGTAAACCTGAAGTGAAGCATCGGAATCTAAAACTGGACTCACAGGAGGGGTTCAAATCATAAAAAGTGAGAGTGTCAGTCCTCTTGTACTTAAGTCGGCAGTGTGCCTTTTGTATTAAATTCCGATGCAATTTATGTGTTTCATCGTCAATAAGAAGGTGCAAGGTATACAGGAAACCTGAAGTGAAGCATCGGAATCTAAAACTGGAATCTCAGGAGAGGTTCAAATCATAGAAAGTGAGAGTGTCTGTCCTCTTGTACTTAAGTCGGCATTGTGCCTTTTGTATTAAATTCGGATGCAATTTCTGTGTTTCATCGTCAACAAGGAGGTTCAAGGTATACAGCAAACCTGAAATGAAGCATCAGATTCTAAAACTGGACTCACAGGAGAGGTTCAAATCATAGAAGGTGAGAGTGTCAGTCCACTTGTACTTAAGTCGGCATTGTGCCTTTTGTATTAAATTCTGATGTTATTTCTGTGTTTCATCGTCAATAAGAAGGTGCAAGGTATACAGTAAACATGAAGTGAAGCATCGGAATCTAAAACTGGAAACACAGGAGAGGTACAAATCATAGAAAGAGAGAGTGACAGTCCTCTTTTATTTAAGACTGCATTGTGCATTTTGTATTCAATTCCGATGAAATTTCTGTGTTTCATCGTCAATAAGAAGGTGCAAGGTATACAGTAAACCTGAAGTGAAGCATCGGAATCTAAAACTGGACTCACAGGACAGGTTCAAATCATAGAAAGTGAGAGTGTCAGTCCTCTTGTACTTAAGTCGGCATTGTCCCTTTTATATAAAATTCCGATGCAATTTCTGTGTTTCATCGTCAATAAGAAGGTGCAAGGTATACAGTAAACCTGAAGTGAAGCATTGGAATCTAAAACTGGACTCACAGGAAAGGTTCAAATCATAGAAAGTGAGAGTGTCAGTCCTCTTTTACTTAAGTCGGCATTGTGCCTTTTGTATTAAATTCGGATGCAATTTCTGTTTTCCATCGTCAATAAGAAGGTCCAAAGGATACAGTAAACCTTAAGTGAAGCATCGGAATCTAAATCTGCACTAACAGGAGCGGTTCAAATCACAGAAAGTGAGAGTGTCAGTCCTCTTGTACTTAAGTCGGCATTGTGCCTTTTGTATTAAATTCCGATGCAATTTCTGCGTTTCATCGTCAATAAGAAGGTGCAAGGTATACAGTAACCTGAAGTGAAGCATCGGACTCTAAAACCGAAATCACAGGAGGGGTTCAAATCATAGAAAGTGAGAGTGTCAGTCCTCTTGTACTTAAGTCGGCATTGTGCCTTTTGTATTAAATTCGGATGCAATTAGTGTGTTTCATCGTCAACAAGAAGGTGCAAGGTATACAGTAAACCTGAAGTGAAGCATCGGAATCCAAAACTGGACTCACAGGAGAGGTTAAATTCATAGGAAGAGAGAGTGTCAGTCCTCTTGTACTTAAGTCGGCATTGTGCCTTTTGTATTACATTCCGATGCAATATCTGTGTTTCATCGTCAATAAGAAGGTGCAAGGTATACAGTAAACCTGAAGTGAAGCATCGGAATCTAAAACTGGACTCACAGGAGAGGTTCAAATCATAGAAAGTGAGAGTGTCAGTCCTCTTGTACTTAAGTCGGCATTGTGCCTTTTGTATTAAATTCGGAGGCAATATCTGTGTTTCATCGTCAATAAGAAGGTGCATGGTATACAGTAAACCTGAAGTGAAGCATCGGAATCTAAAACTGGACTCACAGGAGAGGTTCAAATCATAAAAAGTGAGAGTGTCAGTCCTCTTGTACTTAAGTCGGCATTGTGCCTTTTGTATTAAATTCCCATGCAATTTATGTGTTTCATCGTCAATAAGAAGGTGCAAGGTACACAGTAAACCTGAAGTGAAGCATCGGAATCTAAAACTGGAATCTCAGGAGAAGTTCAAATCATAGAAAGTGAGAGTGTCAGTCCTCTTGTACTTAAGTCGGCATTGTGCCTTTTGTATTAAATTCCGATGCAATTTCTGTGTTTCATCGTCAACAAGAAGGTTCAAGGTATACAGCAAACCTGAAATGAAGCATCAGATTCTAAAACTGGACTCACAGGAGAGGTTAAAATCATAGAAGGTGAGAGTGTCAGTCCACTTATACTTAAGTCGGCATTGTGCCTTTTGTATTAAATTCTGATGTTATTTCTGTGTTTCATCGTCAATAAGAAGGTGCAAGGTACACAGTAAACCTGAAGTGAAGCATCGGAATCTAAAACTGGAAACACAGGAGAGGTACAAATCATAGAAAGAGAGAGTGACAGTCCTCTTTTACTTAAGACTGCATTGTGCCTTTTGTATTCAATTCCGATGAAATATCTGTGTTTCATCGTCAATAAGAAGGTGCAAGGTATACAGTAAACCTGAAGTGAAGCATCGGAATCTAAAACTGGACTCACAGGAGAGGTTCAAATCATAGAAAGTGAGAGTGTCAGTCCTCTTGTACTTAAGTCGGCATTGTGCCTTTTGTATAAAATTCCGATGCAATTTCTGTGTTTCATCGTCAATAAGAAGGTGCAAGGTATACAGTAAACCTGAAGTGAAGCATCGGAATCTAAAACTGGACTCACAGGAGAGGTTCAAATCATAGAAAGTGAGAGTGTCAGTCCTCTTGTACTTAAGTCGGCATTGTGCCTTTTGTATAAAATTCCGATGCAATTTCAGTGTTTCATCGTCAATATGAAGGTGCAAGGTATACAGTAACCTGAAGTGAAGCATCGGAATCTAAAACCGGAATCAAAGGAGGGGTTCAAATCATAGAAAGTGAGAGTGTCAGTACTCTTGTACTTAAGTCGGCATTGTGCCTTTTGTATTAAATTCGGATGCAATTAGTGTGTTTCATCGTCAACAAGAAGGTGCAAGGTATACAGTAAACCTGAAGTGAAGCATCGGAATCCAAAACTGGACTCACAGGAGAGGTTAAATTCATAGGAAGAGAGAGTGTCAGTCCTCTTGTACTTAAGTCGGCATTGTGCCTTTTGTGTTAAATTCCGATGCAATTTCTGTGTTTCATCGTCAATAAGAAGGTGCAAGGTATACAGTAAACCTGAAGTGAAGCATCAGAATCTAAAACTGGACTCACAGGAGAGGTTCAAATCATAGAAAGTGAGAGTGTCTGTCCACTTGTACTTAAGTCGGCATTGTGCCTTTTGTATTAAATTCCCATGCAATTTCTGTGTTTCATCGTCAACAAGAAGGTTCAAGGTATTCAGCAAACCTGAAATGAAGCATCAGATTCTAAAACTGGACTCACAGGAGAGGTTCAAATCATAGAAGGTGAGAGTGTCAGTCCACTTGTACTTAAGTCGGCATTGTGCCTTTTGTATTAATTTCTGATGTTATTTCTGTGTTTCATCGTCAATAAGAAGGTGCAAGGTATACAGTAAACCTGAAGTGAAGCATCGGAATCTAAAACTGGAAACACAGGAGAGGTACAAATCATAGAAAGAGAGAGTGATAGTCCTCATTTACTTAAGACTGCATTGTGCCTTTTGTATTCAATTCCGATGAAATGACTGTGTTTCATCGTCAATAAGAAGGTGCAAGGTATACAGTAAACCTGAAGTGAAGCATCGGAATCTAAAACTGGACTCACAGGAGAGGTTCAAATCATAGAAAGTGAGAGTGTCAGTCCTCTTGTACTTAAGTCGGCATTGTGCCTTTTGTATAAAATTCCGATGCAATTTCTGTGTTTCATCGTCCATAAGAAGGTGCAAGGTATACAGAAAACCTGAAGTGAAGCATCGGAATCTAAAACTGGACTCACAGGAGAGGTTCAAATCATAGAAAGTGAGAGTGTCAGTCCTCTTTTACTTAAGTCGGCATTGTGCCTTTTGTATTAAATTCGGATGCAATTTCTGTTTTCCATCGTCAATAAGAAGGTCCAAAGGATACAGTAAACCTGAAGTGAAGCATCGGAATCTAAAACCGGAATCGCAGGAGGGGTTCAAATCATACAAAGTGAGAGTTTCAGTCCTCTTGTACTTAAGTCGGCATTGTGCCTTTTGTATTAATTTCGGATGCAATTAGTGTGTTTCATCGACAACAAGAAGGTGCAAGGTATACAGTAAACCTGAAGCGAAGCATCGGAATCCAAAACTGGACTCACAGGAGGGGTTAAATTCATAGGAAGAGAGAGTGTCAGTCCTCTTGTACTTAAGTCGGCATTGTGCCTTTTGTATTACATTCCGATGCAGTTTCTGTGTTTCATCGTCAATAAGAAGGTGCAAGGTATACAGTAAACCTGAAGTGAAGCATCGGAATCAAAAACTGGACTCACAGGAGGGGTTAAATTCATAGGAAGAGAGAGTGTCAGTCCTCTTGTACTTAAGTCGGCATTGTGCCTTTTGTATTACATTCCGATGCAATTTCTGTGTTTCATCGTCAATAAGAAGGTGCAAGGTATACAGTAAACCTGAAGTGAAGCATCGGAATCTAAAACTGGACTCACAGGAGAGGTTCAAATCATAGAAAGTGAGAGTGTCAGTCCTCTTGTACTTAAGTCGGCATTGTGCCTTTTGTATTAAATTCGGATGCAATATCTGTGTTTCATCGTCAATAAGAAGGTGCATGTTATACAGTAAACCTGAAGTGAAGCATCGGAATCTAAAACTGGACTCACAGGAGAGGTTCAAATCATAAAAAGTGAGAGTGTCAGTCCTCTTGTACTTAAGTCGGCATTGTGCCTTTTGTATTAAATTCCCATGCAATTTATGTGTTTCATAGTCAATAAGAAGGTGCAAGGTATACAGTAAACCTGAAGTGAAGCATCGGAATCTAAAACTGGAATCTCAGGAGAGGTTCAAATCATAGAAAGTGAGAGTGTCAGTCCTCTTGTACTTAAGTCGGCATTGTGCCTTTTGTATTAAATTCCGATGCAATTTCTGTGTTTCATCGTCAACAAGAAGGTTCAAGGTATACAGCAAACCTGAAATGAAGCATCAGATTCTAAAACTGGACTCACAGGAGAGGTTAAAATCATAGAAGGTGAGAGTGTCAGTCCACTTGTACTTAAGTCGGCATTGTGCCTTTTGTATTAAATTCTGATGTTATTTCTGTGTTTCATCGTCAATAAGAAGGTGCAAGGTATACAGTAAACCTGAAGTGAAGCATCGGAATCTAAAACTGGAAACACAGGAGAGGTACAAATCATAGAAAGAGAGAGTGACAGTCCTCTTTTACTTAAGACTGCATTGTGCCTTTTGTATTCAATTCCGATGAAATTTCTGTGTTTCATCGTCAATAAGAAGGTGCAAGGTATACAGTAAACCTGAAGTGAAGCATCGGAATCTAAAACGGACTCACAGGAGAGGTTCAAATCATAGAAAGTGAGAGTGTCAGTCCTCTTGTACTTAAGTCGGCATTGTGCCTTTTGTATAAAATTCCGATGCAATTTCTGTGTTTCATCGTCAATAAGAAGGTGCAAGGTATACAGTAAACCTGAAGTGAAGCATCGGAATCTAAAACTGGACTCACAGGAGAGGTTCAAATCATAGAAAGTGAGAGTGTCAGTCCTCTTGTACTTAAGTCGGCATTGTGCCTTTTGTATAAAATTCCGATGCAATTTCTGTGTTTCATCGTCAATATGAAGGTGCAAGGTATACAGTAACCTGAAGTGAAGCATCGGAATCTAAAACCGGAATCAAAGGAGGGGTACAAATCATAGAAACTGAGAGTGTCAGTCCTCTTGTACTTAAGTCGGCATTGTGCCTTTTGTATTAAATTCGGATGCAATTAGTGTGTTTCATCGTCAACAAGAAGGTGCAAGGTATACAGTAAACCTGAAGTGAAGCATCGGAATCCAAAACTGGACTCACAGGAGAGGTTTAATTCATAGGAACAGAGAGTGTCAGTCCTCTTGTACTTAAGTCGGCATTGTGATTTTTGTATTAAATTCCGATGCAATTTCTGTGTTTCATCGTCAATAAGAAGGTGCAAGGTATACAGTAAACCTGAAGTGAAGCATCGGAATCTAAAACTGGACTCACAGGAGAGGTTCAAATCATAGAAAGTGAGAGTGTCTGTCCTCTTGTACTTAAGTCGGCATAGTGCCTTTAGTATTAAATTCGGATGCAATTTCTGTGTTTCATCGTCAACAAGAAGGTTCAAGGTATACAGCAAACCTAAAATGAAGCATCAGATTCTAAAACTGGACTCACAGGAGAGGTTCAAATCATAGAAGGTGAGAGTGTCAGTCCACTTGTACTTAAGTCGGCTTTGTGCCTTTTGTATTAAATTCTGATGTTATTTCTGTGTTTCATCGTCAATAAGAAGGTGCAAAGTATACAGTAAACCTGAAGTGAAGCATCGGAATCTAAAACTGGAAACACAGGAGAGGTACAATACATAGAAAGAGAGAGTGATAGTCCTCTTTTACTTAAGACTGCATTGTGCCTTTTGTATTCAATTCCGATGAAATTTCTGTGTTTCATCGTCAATAAGAAGGTGCAAGGTACACAGTAAACCTGAAGTGAAGCATCGGAATCTAAAACTGGACTCACAGGAGAGGTTCAAATCATAGAAAGTGAGAGTGTCAGTCCTCTTGTACTTAAGTCGGCATTGTGCCTTTTGTATAAAATTCCGATGCAATTTCAGTGTTTCGTCGTCAATATGAAGGTGCAAGGTATACAGTAACCTGAAGTGAAGCATCGGAATCTAAAACCGGAATCAAAGGAGGGGTTCAAATCATAGAAAGTGAGAGTGTCAGTCCTCTTGTACTTAAGTCGGCATTGTGCCTTTTGTATTAAATTCGGATGCAATTAGTGGGTTTCATCGTCAACAAGAAGTTGCAAGGTATACAGTAAACCTGAAGTGAAGCATCGGAATCCAAAACTGGACTCACAGGAGAGGTTAAATTCATAGGAAGAGAGAGTGTCAGTCCTCTTGTACTTAAGTCGGCATTGTGCCTTTTGTGTTAAATTCCGATGCAATTTCTGTGTTTCATCGTCAATAAGAAGGTGCAAGGTATACAGTAAACCTGAAGTGAAGCATCGGAATCTAAAACTGGACTCACAGGAGAGGTTCAAATCATAGAAAGTGAGAGTGTCTGTCCTCTTGTACTTAAGTCGGCATTGTGCCTTTTGTATTAAATTCCCATGCAATTTCTGTGTTTCATCGTCAACAAGAAGGTTCAAGGTATTCAGCACACCTGAAATGAAGCATCAGATTCTAAAACTGAACTCACAGGAGAGGTTCAAATCATAGAAGGTGAGAGTGTCAGTCCACTTGTACTTAAGTCGGCATTGTGCCTTTTGTATTAAATTCTGATGTTATTTCTGTGTTTCATCGTCAATAAGAAGGTGCAAGGTATACAGTAAACCTGAAGTGAAGCATCGGAATCTAAAACTGGAAGCACAGGAGAGGTACAAATCATAGAAAGAGAGAGTGATAGTCCTCTTTTACTTAAGACTGCATTGTGCCTTTTGTATTCAATTCCGATGAAATGTCTGTGTTTCATCGTCAATAAGAAGGTGCAAGGTATACAGTAAACCTGAAGTGAAGCATCGGAATCTAAAACTGGACTCACAGGAGAGGTTCAAATCATAGAAAGTGAGAGTGTCAGTCCTCTTGTACTTAAGTCGGCATTGTGCCTTTTGTATAAAATTCCGATGCAATTTCTGTGTTTCATCGTCAATAAGAAGGTGCAAGGTATACAGTAAACCTGAAGTGAAGCATCGGAATCTAAAACTGGACTCACAGGAGAGGTTCAAATCATAGAAAGTGAGAGTGTCAGTCCTCTTTTACTTAAGTCGGCATTGTGCCTTTTGTATTAAATTCGGATGCAATTTCTGTTTTCCATCGTCAATAAGAAGGTCCAAAGGATACAGTAAACCTTAAGGGAAGCATCGGAATCTAAAACTGGACTAACAGGAGAGGTTCAAATCACAGAAAGTGAGAGTGTCAGTCCTCTTGTACTTAAGTCGGCATTGTGCCTTTTGTATTAAATTCCGATGCAATTTCTGCGTTTTATCGACAATAAGAAGGTGCAAGGTATACAGTAACCTGAAGTGAAGCATCGGAATCTAAAACCGGAATCGCAGGAGGGGTTCAAATCATAGAAAGTGAGAGTGTCAGTCCTCTTGTACTTAAGTCGGCATTGTGCCTTTTGTATTAATTTCGGATGCAATTAGTGTGTTTCATCGACAACAAGAAGGTGCAAGGTATACAGTAAACCTGAAGTGAAGCATCGGAATCCAAAACTGGACTCACAGGAGGGGTTAAATTCATAGGAAGAGAGAGTGTCAGTCCTCTTGTACTTAAGTCGGCATTGTGCCTTTTGTATTACATTCCGATGCAATTTCTGTGTTTCATCGTCAATAAGAATGTGCAAGGTATACAGTAAACCTGAAGTGAAGCATCGGAATCCAAAACTGGACTCAGAGGAGGGGTTAAATTCATAGGAAGAGAGAGTGTCAGTCCTCTTGTACTTAAGTCGGCATTGTGCTTTTTGTATTACATTCCGATGCAATTTCTGTGTTTCATCGTCAATAAGAAGGTGCAAGGTATACAGTAAACCTGAAGTGAAGCATCGGAATCTAAAACTGGACTCACAGGAGAGGTTCAAATCATAGAAAGTGAGAGTGTCAGTCCTCTTGTACATAAGTCGGCATTGTGCCTTTTGTATTAAATTCCCATGCAATTTATGTGTTTCATCGTCAATAAAAGGGTGCAAGGTATACAGTAAACCTGAAGTGAAGCATCGGAATCTAAAACTGGAATCTCAGGAGAGGTTCAAATCATAGAAAGTGAGAGTGTCAGTCCTCTTGTACTTAAGTCGGCATTGTGCCTTTTGTATTAAATTCCGATGCAATTTCTGTGTTTCATCGTCAACAAGAAGGTTCAAGGTATACAGCAAACCTGAAATGAAGCATCACATTCTAAAACTGGACTCACAGGAGAGGTTAAAATCATAGAAGGTGAGAGTGTCAGTCCACTTGTACTTAGGTCGGCATTGTGCCTTTTGTATTAAATTCTGATGTTATTTCTGTGTTTCATCGTCAATAAGAAGGTGCAAGGTATACAGTAAACCTGAAGTGAAGCATCGGAATCTAAAACTGGAAACACAGGAGAGGTACAAATCATAGAAAGAGAGAGTGACAGTCCTCTTTTACTTAAGACTGCATTGTGCCTTTTGTATTCAATTCCGATGAAATTTCTGTGTTTCATCGTCAATAAGAAGGTGCAAAGTATACAGTAAACCTGAAGTGAAGCATCGGAATCTAAAACTGGACTCACAGGAGAGGTTCAAATCATAGAAAGTGAGAGTGTCAGTCCTCTTGTACTTAAGTCGGCATTGTGCCTTTTGTATAAAACTCCGATGCAATTTATGTGTTTCATCGTCAATAAGAAGGTGCAAGGTATACAGTAAACCTGAAGTGAAGCATCGGAATCTAAAACTGGACTCACAGGAGAGGTTCAAATCATAGAAAGTGAGAGTGTCAGTCCTCTTGTACTTAAGTCGGCATTGTGCCTTTTGTATAAAATTCCGATGCAATTTCTGTGTTTCATCGTCAATATGAAGGTGCAAGGTATACAGTACCCTGAAGTGAAGCATCGGAATCTAAAACCGGAATCAAAGGAGGGGTACAAATCATAGAAACTGAGAGTGTCAGTCCTCTTGTACTTAAGACGGCGTTGTGCCTTTTGTATTAAATTCGGATGCAATTAGTGTGTTTCATCGTCAACAAGAAGGTGCAAGGTATACAGTAAACCTGAAGTGAAGCATCGGAATCCAAAACTGGACTCACAGGAGAGGTTTAATTCATAGGAAGAGAGAGTGTCAGTCCTCTTGTACTTAAGTTGGCATTGTGCCTTTTGTATTAAATTCCGATGCAATTTCTGTTTTTCATCGTCAATAAGAAGGTGCAAGGTATACAGTAAACCTGAAGTGAAGCATCGGAATCTAAAACTGGACTCACAGGAGAGGTTCAAATCATAGAAAGTGAGAGTGTCTGTCCTCTTGTACTTAAGTCGGCATTGTGCCTTTTGTATTAAATTCGGATGCAATTTCTGTGTTTCATCGTCAACAAGAAGGTTCAAGGTATACAGCAAACCTGAAATGAAGCATCAGATTCTAAAACTGGACTCACAGGAGAGGTTCAAATCATAGAAGGTGAGAGTGTCAGTCCACTTGTACTTAAGTCGGCATTGTGCCTTTTGTATTAAATTCTGATGTTATTTCTGTGTTTCATCGTCAATAAGAAGGTGCAAGGTATACAGTAAACCTGAAGTGAAGCATCGGAATCTAAAACTGGAAACACAGGAGAGGTACAATACATAGAAAGAGAGAGTGATAGTCCTCTTTTACTTAAGACTGCATTGTGCCTTTTGTATTCAATTCCGATGAAATTTCTGTGTTTCATCGTCAATAAGAAGGTGCAAGGTATACAGTCAACCTGAAGTGAAGCATCGGAATCTAAAACTGGACTCACAGGAGAGGTTCAAATCATAGAAAGTGAGAGTGTCAGTCCTCTTGTACTTAAGTCGGCATTGTGCCTTTTGTATAAAATTCCGATGCAATTTCTGTGTTTCATCGTCAATAAGAAGGTGCAAGGTATACAGTAAACCTGAAGTGAAGCATCGGAATCTATAACTGGACTCACAGGAGAGGTTCAAATCATAGAAAGTGAGAGTGTCAGTCCTCTTTTACTTAAGTCGGCATTGTGCCTTTTGTATTAAATTCGGATGCAATTTCTGTTTTCCATCGTCAATAAGAAGGTCCAAAGGATACAGTAAACCTTAAGTGAAGCATCGGAATCTAAAACTGGACTAACAGGAGAGGTTCAAATCACAGAAAGTGAGAGTGTCAGTCCTCTTGTACTTAAGTCGGCATTGTGCCTTTTGTATTAAATTCCGATGCAATTTCTGCGTTTCATCGTCAATAAGAAGGTGCAAGGTATACAGTAACCTGAAGTGAAGCATCGGAATCTAAAACCGGAATCACAGGAGGGGTTCAAATCATAGAAAGTGAGAGTGTCAGTCCTCTTGTATTTAAGTCGGCATTGTGCCTTTTGTATTAAATTCGGATGCAATTAGTGTGTTTCATCGTCAACAAGAAGGTGCAAGGTATACAGTAAACCTGAAGTGAAGCATCGGAATCTAAAACTGGACTTACAGGAGAGGTTCAAATCATAGAAAGTGAGAGTGACAGTCCTCTTTTACTTAAGTCGGCATTGTGCCTTTTGTATTAAATTCCCATGCAATTTATGTGTTTCATCGTCAATAAAAAGGTGCAAGGTATACAGTAAACCTGAAGTGAAGCATCGGAATCTAAAACTGGAATCTCAGGAGAGGTTCAAATCATAGAAAGTAAGAGTTTCAGTCCTCTTGTACTTAAGGCGGCATTGTGCCTTTTGTATTAAATTCCGATGCAATTTCTGTGTTTCATCGTCAACAAGAAGGTTCAAGGTATACAGCAAACCTGAAATGAAGCATCACATTCTAAAACTGGACTCACAGGAGAGGTTAAAATCATAGAAGGTGAGAGTGTCAGTCCACTTGTACTTAGGTCGGCATTGTGCCTTTTGTATTAAATTCTGATGTTATTTCTGTGTTTCATCGTCAATAAGAAGGTGCAAGGTATACAGTAAACCTGAAGTGAAGCATCGGAATCTAAAACTGGAAACACAGGAGAGGTACAAATCATAGAAAGAGAGAGTGACAGTCCTCTTTTACTTAAGACTGCATTGTGCCTTTTGTATTCAATTCCGATGAAATTTCTGTGTTTCATCGTCAATAAGAAGGTGCAAAGTACACAGTAAACCTGAAGGGAAGCATCGGAATCTAAAACTGGACTCACAGGAGAGGTTCAAATCATAGAAAGTGAGAGTGTCAGTCCTCTTGTACTTAAGTCGGCATTGTGCCTTTTGTATAAAACTCCGATGCAATTTATGTGTTTCATCGTCAATAAGAAGGTGCAAGGTATACAGTAAACCTGAAGTGAAGCATCGGAATCTAAAACTGGACTCACAGGAGAGGTTCAAATCATAGAAAGTGAGAGTGTCAGTCCTCTTGTACTTAAGTCGGCATTGTGCCTTTTGTATAAAATTCCGATGCAATTTCTGTGTTTCATCGTCAATATGAAGGTGCAAGGTATACAGTAACCTGAAGTGAAGCATCGGAATCTAAAACCGGAATCAAAGGAGGGGTACAAATCATAGAAACTGAGAGTGGCAGTCCTCTTGTACTTAAGTCGGCGTTGTGCCTTTTGTATTAAATTCGGATGCAATTAGTGTGTTTCATCTTCAACAAGAAGGTGCAAGGTATACAGTAAACCTGAAGTGAAGCATCGGAATCCAAAACTGGACTCACAGGAGAGGTTTAATTCATAGGAAGAGAGAGTGTCAGTCCTCTTGTACTTAAGTTGGCATTGTGCCTTTTGTATTAAATTCCGATGCAATTTCTGTGTTTCATCGTCAATAAGAAGGTGCAAGGTATACAGTAAACCTGAAGTGAAGCATCGGAATCTAAAACTGGACTCACAGGAGAGGTTCAAATCATAGAAAGTGAGAGTGTCTGTCCTCTTGTACTTAAGTCGGCATTGTGCCTTTTGTATTAAATTCGGATGCAATTTCTGTGTTTCATCGTCAACAAGAAGGTTCAAGGTATACAGCAAACCTGAAATGAAGCATCAGATTCTAAAACTGGACTCACAGGAGAGGTTCAAATCATAGAAGGTGAGAGTGTCAGTCCACTTGTACTTAAGTCGGCATTGTGCCTTTTGTATTAAATTCTGATGTTATTTCTGTGTTTCATCGTCAATTAGAAGGTGCAAGGTATACAGTAAACCTGAAGTGAAGCATCGGAATCTAAAACTGGAAACACAGGAGAGGTACAATACATAGAAAGAGAGAGTGATAGTCCTCTTTTACTTAAGACTGCATTGTGCCTTTTGTATTCAATTCCGATGAAATTTCTGTGTTTCATCGTCAATAAGAAGGTGCAAGGTATACAGTCAACCTGAAGTGAAGCATCGGAATCTAAAACTGGACTCACAGGAGAGGTTCAAATCATAGAAAGTGAGAGTGTCAGTCCTCTTGTACTTAAGTCGGCATTGTGCCTTTTGTATAAAATTCCGATGCAATTTCTGTGTTTCATCGTCAATAAGAAGGTGCAAGGTATACAGTAAACCTGAAGTGAAGCATCGGAATCTATAACTGGACTCACAGGAGAGGTTCAAATCATAGAAAGTGAGAGTGTCAGTCCTCTTTTACTTAAGTCGGCATTGTGCCTTTTGTATTAAATTCGGATGCAATTTCTGTTTTCCATCGTCAATAAGAAGGTCCAAAGGATACAGTAAACCTTAAGTGAAGCATCGGAATCTAAAACTGGACTAACAGGAGAGGTTCAAATCACAGAAAGTGAGAGTGTCAGTCCTCTTGTACTTAAGTCGGCATTGTGCCTTTTGTATTAAATTCCGATGCAATTTCTGCGTTTCATCGTCAATAAGAAGGTGCAAGGTATACAGTAACCTGAAGTGAAGCATCGGAATCTAAAACCGGAATCACAGGAGGGGTTCAAATCATAGAAAGTGAAAGTGTCAGTCCTCTTGTACTTAAGTCGGCATTGTGCCTTTTGTATTAAATTCGGATGCAATTAGTGTGTTTCATCGTCAACAAGAAGGTGCAAGGTATACAGTAAACCTGAAGTGAAGCATCGGAATCTAAAACTGGACTTACAGGAGAGGTTCAAATCATAGAAAGTGAGAGTGACAGTCCTCTTTTACTTAAGTCGGCATTGTGCCTTTTGTATTAAATTCGGATGCAATTTCTGTGTTTCATCGTCAATAAGAAGGTGCAAGGTATACAGTAAACCTGAAATGAAGCATCGGAATCTAAAACTGGACTCACAGAAGAGGTTCAAATCATAGAAAGTGAGAGTGTCAGTCCTCTTGTACTTAAGTCGGCATTGTGCCTTTTGTATTAAATTCGGATGCAATATCTGTGTTTCATCGTCAATAAGATGGTGCATGGTATACAGTAAACCTGAAGTGAAGCATCGGAATCTAAAACTGGACTCACAGGAGAGGTTCAAATCATAAAAAGTGAAAGTGTCAGTCCTCTTGTACTTAAGTCGGCATTGTGCCTTTAGTATTAAATTCCGATGCAATTTCTGTGTTTCATCGTCAATAAGAAGGTGCAAGGTATACAGTAAACCTGAAGTGAAGCATCGGAATCTAAAACTGGACTCACAGGAGAGGTTCAAATCATAGAAAGTGAGAGTGTCAGTCCTCTTGTACTTAAGTCGGCATTGTGCCTTTTGTATTAAATTCGGATGCAATATCTGTGTTTCATCGTCAAAAAGAAGGTGCATGGTATACAGTAAACCTGAAGTGAAGCATCGGAATCTAAAACTGGACTCACAGGAGAGGTTCAAATCATAAAAAGTGAGAGTGTCAGTCCTCTTGTACTTAAGTCGGCATTGTGCCTTTTGTATTAAATTCCGATGCAATTTATGTGTTTCATCGTCAATAAGAAGGTGCAAGGTATACAGTAAACCTGAAGTGAAGCATCGGATTCTAAAACTGGACTCACAGGAGAGGTTCAAATCATAGAAAGTGAGAGTATCAGTCCTCTTTTACTTATGTCGGCATTGTGCCTTTTGTATTAAATTCGGATGCAATTTCTGTTTTCCATCGTCAATAAGAAGGTCCAAAGGATACAGTAAACCTTAAGTGAAGCATCGGAATCTAAAACTGGACTAACAGGAGAGGTTCAAATCACAGAAAGTGAGACTGTCAGTCCTCTTGTACTTAAGTCGGCATTGTGCCTTTTGTATTAAATTCCGATGCAATTTCTGCGTTTCATCGTCAATAAGAAGGTGCAAGGTATACAGTAACCTGAAGTGAAGCATCGGAATCTAAAACCGGAATCACAGGAGGGGTTCAAATCATAGGAAGAGAGAGTGTCAGTCCTCTTGTACTTAAGTCGGCATTGTGCCTTTTGTATGAATTTCGGATGCAATTAGTGTGTTGCATCGTCAACAAGAAGGTGCAAGGTATACAGGAAACCTGAAGTGAAGCATCGGAATCCAAAACTGGACTCACAGGAGAGGTTAAATTCATAGGAAGAGAGAGTGTTAGTCCTCTTGTACTTAAGTCGGCAATGTGCCTTTTGTATTAAATTCCGATGCAATTTCTGTGTTTCATCGTCAATAAGAAGGTGCAAGGTATACAGTAAACCTGAAGTGAAGCATCGGAATGTAAAACTGGACTCACAGGAGAGGTTCAAATCATAAAAAATGAGAGTGTCAGTCCTCTTGTACTCAAGTCGGCATTGTGCCTTTTGTATTAAATTCGGATGCAATATCTGTGTTTCATCGTCAATAAGAAGGTGCATGGTATACAGTAAACCTGAAGTGAAGCATCGGAATCTAAAACTGGACTCACAGGAGAGGTTCAAATCATAAAAAGTGAGAGTGTCAGTCCTCTTGTATTTAAGTCGGCATTGTGCCTTTTGTATTGAATTCCCATGCAATTTATGTGTTTCATCGTCAATAAGAAGGTGCAAGGTATACAGTAAACCTGAAGTGAAGCATCGGAATCTAAAACTGGAATCTCAGGAGAGGTTCAAATCATAGAAAGTGAGAGTGTCAGTCCTCTTGTACTTAAGTCGGCATTGTGCCTTTTGTATTAAATTCGGATGCAATTTCTGTGTTTCATCGTCAACAAGAAGGTTCAAGGTATACAGCAAACCTGAAATGAAGCATCGGAATCTAAAACTGGACTCACAGGAGAGGTTCAAATCATAGAAAGTGAGAGTGTCAGTCCTCTTTTACTTAAGTCGGCGTTGTGCCTCTTGTATTAAATTCGGATGCAATTTCTGTGTTTCATCGTCAATAAGAAGGTGCAAGGTATACAGTAAACCTGAAGTGAAGCATCGGATTCTAAAACTGGACTCACAGGAGAGGTTCAAATCATAGAAAGTGAGAGTATCAGTCCTCTTTTAGTTAAGTCGGCATTGTGCCTTTTGTATTAAATTCGGATGCAATTTCTGTTTTCCATCGTCAATAAGAAGGTTCCTAAGGATACAGTAAACCTTAAGTGAAGCATCGGAATCTAAAACTGGACTAACAGGAGAGGTTCAAATCACAGAAAGTGAGAGTGTCAGTCCTCTTGTACTTAAGTCGGCATTGTGCCTTTTGTATTAAATTCCGATGCAATTTCTGCGTTTCATCGTCAATAAGAAGGTGCAAGGTATACAGTAACCTGAAGTGAAGCATCGGAATCTAAAACCGGAATCACAGGAGGGGTTCAAATCATAGGAAGAGAGAGTGTCAGTCCTCTTGTACTTAAGTCGGCATTGTGCCTTTTGTATTAATTTCGGATGCAATTAGTGTGTTGCTTCGTCAACAAGAAGGTGCAAGGTATACAGTAAACCAGAAGTGAAGCATCGGAATCCAAAACTGGACTCACAGGAGAGGTTAAATTCATAGGAAGAGAGAGTGTTAGTCCTCTTGTACTTAAGTCGGCATTGTGCCTTTTGTATTAAATTCCGATGCAATTTCTGTGTTTCATCGTCAACAAGAAGGTGCAAGGTATACAGTAAACCTGAAGTGAAGTATCGGAATGTAAAACTGGTCTCACAGGAGAGGTTCAAATCATAAAAAATGAGAGTGTCAGTCCTCTTGTACTCAAGTCGGCATTGTGCCTTTTGTATTAAATTCGGATGCAATATCTGTGTTTTATCGTCAATAAGAAGGTGCATGGTATACAGTAAACCTGAAGTGAAGCATCGGAATCTAAAACTGGACTCACAGGAGAGGTTCAAATCATAAAAAGGGGGGGTGTCAGTCCTCTTGTACTTAAGTCGGCATGGTGCCTTTTGTATTGATTTCCCATGCAATTTATGTGTTTCATCGTCAATAAGAAGGTGCAAGGTATACAGTAAACCTGAAGTGAAGCATCGGAATCTAAAACTGGAATCTCAGGAGAGGTTCAAATCATAGAAAGTGAGAGTGTCAGTCCTCTTGTACTTAAGTCGGCATTGTGCCTTTTGTATTAAATTCGGATGCAATTTCTGTGTTTCATCGTCAACAAGAAGGTTCAAGGTATACAGCAAACCTGAAATGAAGCATCGGAATCTAAAACTGGACTCACAGGAGAGGTTCAAATCATAGAAAGTGAGAGTGTCAGTCCTCTTTTACTTAAGTCGGCATTGTGCCTCTTGTATTAAATTCGGATGCAATTTCTGTGTTTCATCGTCAATAAGAAGGTGCAAGGTATACAGTAAACCTGAAGTGAAGCATCGGATTCTAAAACTGGACTCACAGGAGAGGTTCAAATCATAGAAAGTGAGAGTATCAGTCCTCTTTTACTTAAGTCGGCATTGTGCCTTTTGTATTAAATTCGGATGCAATTTCTGTTTTCCATCGTCAATAAGAAGGTCCAAAGGATACAGTAAACCTTAAGTGAAGCATCGGAATCTAAAACTGGACTAACAGGAGAGGTTCAAATCACAGAAAGTGAGAGTGTCAGTCCTCTTGTACTTATTTCGGCATTGTGCCTTTTGTATTAAATTCCGATGCAATTTCTGCGTTTCATCGTCAATAAGAAGGTGCAAGGTATACAGTAACCTGAAGTGAAGCATCGGAATCTAAAACCGGAATCACAGGAGGGGTTCAAATCATAGGAAGAGAGAGTGTCAGTCCTCTTGTACTTAAGTCGGCATTGTGCCTTTTGTATTAATTTCGGATGCAATTAGTGTGTTGCATCGTCAACAAGAAGGTGCAAGGTATACAGTAAACCTGAAGTGAAGCATCGGAATCCAAAACTGGACTCACAGGAGAGGTTAAATTCATAGGAAGAGAGAGTGTTAGTCCTCTTGTACTTAAGTCGGCATTGTGCCTTTTGTATCAAATTCCGTTGCAATTTCTGTGTTTCATCGTCAATAAGAAGGTGCAAGGTATACAGTAAACCTGAAGTGAAGCATCGGAATGTAAAACTGGACTCACAGGAGAGGTTCAAATCATAGAAAGTGAGAGTGTCAGTCCTCTTGTACTCAAGTCGGCATTGTGCCTTTTGTATTAAATTCGGATGCAATATCTGTGTACCATCGTCAATAAGAAGGTGCATGGTATACAGTAAACCTGAAGTGAAGCATCGGAATCTAAAACTGGACTCACAGGAGAGGTTCAAATCATAAAAAGTGAGAGTGTCAGTCCTCTTGTACTTAAGTCGGCATTGTGCCTTTTGTATTGAATTCCCATGCAATTTATGTGTTTCATCGTCAATAAGAAGGTGCAAGGTATACAGTAAACCTGAAGTGAAGCATCGGAATCTAAAACTGGAATCTCAGGAGAGGTTGAAATCATAGAAAGTGAGAGTGTCAGTCCTCTTGTACTTAAGTCGGCATTGTGCCTTTTGTATTAAATTCGGATGCAATTTCTGTGTTTCTTCGTCAACAAGAAGGTTCAAGGTATACAGCAAACCTGAAATAAAGCATCGGAATCTAAAACTGGACTCACAGGAGAGGTTCAAATCATAGAAAGTGAGAGTGTCAGTCCTCTTTTACTTAAGTCGGCATTGTGCCTCTTGTATTAAATTCGGATGCAATTTCTGTGTTTTATCGTCAATAAGAAGGTGCAAGGTATACAGTAAACCTGAAGTGAAGCATCGGAATCTAAAACTGGAATCTCAGGAGAGGTTCAAATCATAAAAAGTGAGAGTGTCAGTCCTCTTGTACTTAAGTCGGCATTGTGCCTTTTGTATTGAATTCCCATGCAATTTCTGCGTTTCATCGTCAATAAGAAGGTGCAAGGTATACAGTAACCTGAAGTGAAGCATCGGAATCTAAAACCGGAATCACAGGAGGGGTTCAAATCATAGAAAGTGGGAGTGTCAGTCCTCTTGTACTTAAGTCGGCATTGTGCCTTTTGTATTAAATTCGGATGCAATTAGTGTGTTTCATCGTCAACAAGATGGTGCAAGGTATACAGTAAACCTGAAGTGAAGCATCGGAATCTAAAACTGGACTTACAGGAGAGGTTCAAATCATAGAAAGTGAGAGTGACAGTCCTCTTTTACTTAAGTCGGCATTGTGCCTTTTGTATTAAATTCGGATGCAATTTCTGTGTTTCATCGTCAATAAGAAGGTGCAAGGGATACAGTAAACCTGAAGTGAAGCATCGGAATCTAAAACTGGACTCACAGGAGAGGTTCAAATCATAGAAAGTGAGAGTGTCAGTCCTCTTGTACTTAAGTCGGCATTGTGCCTTTTGTATTAAATTCGGATGCAATATCTGTGTTTCATCGTCAATAAGAAGGTGCATGGTATACAGTAAACCTGAAGTGAAGCATCGGAATCTAAAACTGGACTCACAGGAGAATTTCAAATCATAAAAAGTGAGAGTGTCAGTCCTCTTGTACTTAAGTCGGCATTGTGCCTTTTTTATTAAATTCCGATGCAATTTATGTGTTTCATCGTCAATACGAAGGTGCAAGGTATACAGTAAACCTGAAGTGAAGCATCGGAATCTAAAACTGGAATCTCAGGAGAGGTTCAAATCATAGAAAGTGAGAGTGTCAGTCCTCTTGTACTTAAGTCGGCATTGTGCCTTTTGTATTAAATTCGGATGCAATTTCTGTGTTTCATCGTCAACAAGAAGGTTCAAGGTATACAGCAAACCTGAAATGAAGCATCAGATTCTAAAACTGGACTCACAGGAGAGGTTCAAATCATGGAAGGTGAGAGTGTCAGTCCACTTGTACTTAAGTCGGCATTGTGCCTTTTGTATTAAATTCTGATGTTATTTCTGTGTTTCATCGTCAATAAGAAGGTGCAAGGTATACAGTAAACCTGAAGTGAAGCATCGGAATCTAAAACTGAAACACAGGAGAGGTACAAATCATAGAAAGAGAGAGTGACAGTCCTCTTTTACTTAAGACTGCATTGTGCCTTTTGTATTCAATTCCGATGAAATTTCTGTGTTTCATCGTCAATAAGAAGGTGCAAGGTATACAGTAAACCTGAAGTGAAGCATCGGAATCTAAAACTGGACTCACAGGAGAGGTTCAAATCATAGAAAGCGAGAGTGTCAGTCCTCTTGTACTTAAGTCGGCATTGTGCCTTTTGTATAAAATTCCGATGCAATTTCTGTGTTTCATCGTCAATAAGAAGGTGCAAGGTATACAGTAAACCTGAAGTGAAGCATCGGATTCTAAAACTGGACTCACAGGAGAGGTTCAAATCATAGAAAGTGAGAGTATCAGTCCTCTTTTACTTAAGTCGGCATTGTGCCTTTTGTATTAAATTCGGATGCAATTTCTGTTTTCCATCGTCAATAAGAAGGTCCAAAGGATACAGTAAACCTTAAGTGAAGCATCGGAATCTAAAACTGGACTAACAGGAGAGGTTCAAATCACAGAAAGTGAGAGTGTCAGTCCTCTTGTACTTAAGTCGGCATTGTGCCTTTTGTATTAAATTCCGATGCAATTTCTGCGTTTCATCGTCAATAAGAAGGTGCAAGGTATACAGTAACCTGAAGTGAAGCATCGGAATCTAAAACCGGAATCACAGGAGGGGTTCAAATCATAGGAAGAGAGAGTGTCAGTCCTCTTGTACTTAAGTCGGCATTGTGCCTTTTGTATTAATTTCGGATGCAATTAGTGTGTTGCATCGTCAACAAGAAGGTGCAAGGTATACAGTAAACCTGAAGTGAAGCATCGGAATCCAAAACTGGACTCACAGGAGAGGTTAAATTCATAGGAAGAGAGAGTGTTAGTCCTCTTGTACTTAAGTCGGCATTGTGCCTTTTGTATTAAATTCCGATGCAATTTCTGTGTTTCATCGTCAATAAGAAGGTGCAAGGTATACAGTAAACCTGAAGTGAAGCATCGGAATGTAAAACTGGACTCACAGGAGAGGTTCAAATCATAGAAAGTGAGAGTGTCAGTCCTCTTGTACTCAAGTCGGCATTGTGCCTTTTGTATTAAATTCGGATGCAATATCTGTGTTTCATCGTCAATAAGAAGGTGCATGGTATACAGTAAACCTGAAGTGAAGCATCGGAATCTAAAACTGGACTCACAGGAGAGGTTCAAATCATAAAAAGTGAGAGTGTCAGTCCTCTTGTACTTAAGTCGGCATTGTGCCTTTTGTATTGAATTCCCATGCAATTTATGTGTTTCATCGTCAATAAGAAGGTGCAAGGTATACAGTAAACCTGAAGTGAAGCATCGGAATCTAAAACTGGAATCTCAGGAGAGGTTCAAATCATAGAAAGTGAGAGTGTCAGTCCTCTTGTACTTAAGTCGGCATTGTGCCTTTTGTATTAAATTCGGATGCAATTTCTGTGTTTCATCGTCAACAAGAAGGTTCAAGGTATACAGCAAACCTGAAATGAAGCTTCGGAATCTAAAACTGGACTCACAGGAGAGGTTCAAATCATAGAAAGTGAGAGTGTCAGTCCTCTTTTACTTAAGTCGGCATTGTGCCTCTTGTATTAAATTCGGATGCAATTTCTGTTTTCCATCGTCAATAAGAAGGTCCAAAGGATACAGTAAACCTTAAGTGAAGCATCGGAATCTAAAACTGGAATCTCAGGAGAGGTTCAAATCATAGAAAGTGAGAGTGTCAGTCCTCTTGTACTTAAGTCGGCATTGTGCCTTTTGTATTAAATTCTTATGCAATTTCTGTGTTTCATCGTCAACAAGAAGGTTCAAGGTATACAGCAAACCTGAAATGAAGCATCAGATTCTAAAACTGGACTCACAGGAGAGGTTCAAATCATAGTAGGTGAGAGTGTCAGTCCACTTGTACTTAAGTCGGCATTGTGCCTTTTGTATTAAATTCTGATGTTATTTCTGTGTTTCATCGTCAATAAGAAGGTGCAAGGTATACAGTAAACCTGAAGTGAAGCATCGGAATCTAAAACTGGAAACACAGGAGAGGTGCAAATCATAGAAAGAGAGAATGACAGTCCTATTTTACTTAAGACTGCATTGTGCCTTTTGTATTCAATTCCGATGAAATTTCTGTGTTTCATCGTCAATAAGAAGGTGCAAGGTATACAGTAAACCTGAAGTGAAGCATCGGAATCTAAAACTGGACTCACAGGAGAGGTTCAAATCATAGAAAGTGAGAGTGTCAGTCCTCTTGTACTTAAGTCGGCATTGTGCCTTTTGTATAAAATTCCGATGCAATTTCTGTGTTTCATCGTCAATAAGAAGGTGCAAGGTATACAGTAAACCTGAAGAGAAGCATCGGAATCCAAAACTGGACTCACAGGAGAGGTTCAAATCATAGAAAGTGAGAGTGTCAGTTCTCTTTTACTTAAGTCGGCATTGTGCCTTTTGTATTAAATTCGGATGCAATTTCTGTTTTCCATCGTCAATAAGAAGGTCCAAAGGATACAGTAAACCTTAAGTTAAGCATCGAAATCTAAAACTGGACTAACAGGAGAGGTTCAAATCACAGAAAGTGAAAGTGTCAGTCCACTTTTACTTAAGTCGGCATTGTGCCTTTTGTGTTAAATTCGGATGCAATTTCTGTGTATCATCGTCAATAACAAGGTCCAAGGGATACAGTAAACCTAAAGTGAAGCATCGAAATCTAAAACTGGAATCACAGGAGAGGTTCAAATCATAGAAAGTTAGAGTGTCAGTCCTCTTGTACTTAAGTCGACATTATGCCTTTTGATTTTAACTCCGATGCAATTTTTGTGTTTCATCGTCAATAAGAAGGCGCAAGGTATACAGTAAACCTGAAGTGAAGCATCGGAATCTAAAACTGGAATCACAGGAGAGTTTCAAATCATAGAAAGTGAGAGTGTCTGTCCTTTTGTATTTAAGTCGGCATTGTGCCTTTTGTATTAAATTCCGATGCTATTACTGTGTTTCATCGTCATTTAGTAGGTGCAAGGTATACAGTAAACATGGAGTGAAGCATCAGAATCTAAAACTGGACTCACAGGAGAGGTTCAAATTATAGAAAGAGAGAGTGACATTCCTCTTTACTTAAGTCGGCATTGTACCTTTTGTATTAAATTCCGATGAAATTTCTGTGTTTCATCGTCAATAAGAAGGCCCTAGGGATACAGTAAACCTGAAGTGAAGCATCGGAATCTAAAACTGGACTCACAGGAGAGGTTCAAATCATAGAAAGTTAGAGTGGCAGTCCTCTTTTACTTAAGTCGGCATTGTGCTTATTGTATTAAATTCCGTTGAATTTTCTGTGTTTCATCGTCAATAAGAAGGTGCAAGGTATACAGTAAACCTGAAGTGAAGCATCGGAATCTAAAACTGGACTCACAGGAGAGGTTCAAATCACAGAAAGGGAATGTGTCAGTCCTCTTGTACTTAACTCGGCATTGTACATTTTGTATTATATTCGGATGCAATTTCTGTGTTTCATCGTCAATAAGAAGGTGCAAGGTACACAGTAAACCTGAAGTGAAGCATCGGAATCGAAAACTGGACTCACAGGAGAGGTTAAAATCATAGACAGAGAGAGTGACAGTCCTCTTTTACTTAAGTCGGCATTGTGCCTCTTGTATTAAATTCCGTTGAAATTTCTGTGTTTCATCGTCAATAAGAAGGTTCAAGGTATACAGTAAACCTGAAGTGAAGCATCGGAATCTAAAACTGGACTCACAGAAGAGGTTCAAATCATAGATAGTGAGAGTGTCAGTCCTCTTGTACTTCTGTCGGCATTGTGAATTTTGTATTAAATTCCGATGCAATTTCTGTGATTCATAGTCAATAAGAAGGTGCAAGGTATACAGTAAACCTGAAGTGAAGCATCGGAATCTAAAACTGGACTCACAGGAGAGGTTCAAATCATACAAAGGGAGAGTGACAGCCCTCTTTTACTTAAGTCGGCCATGTGCCTTTTGTTTTAAATTCCAATGAAATTTCTGTGTTTCATCGTCAATAAGAAGGTCCAAGGGATACAGTAAACCTGACGTGAAGCATCGGAATCTAAAACTGGACTCACAGAAGAGGTTCAAATCATAGATTGTGAGAGTGTCAGTCCTCTTGTACTTCTGTCGGCATTGTGAATTTTGTATTAAATTCCGATGCAATTTCTGTGATTCATCGTCAATAAGAAGGTGCAAGGTATTCAGTAAACCTGAAGTGAAACATCGGAATCTAAAACTGGAATCACAGGAGAGTTTCAAATAATATAAAGTGAGAGTGTCAGTCCTTTTGTATTTAAGTCGGCATTGTGCCTTTTTATTAAATTCCGATGCTATTTCTGTGTTTCATCGTCAACAAGAAGGTGCAAGGTATACAGTAAACCTGGAGTGAAGCAACGGAATCTAAAACTGGACTCACAGGAGAGGTTCAAATCATAGAAAGGGAAAGTGTCAGTCCTCTTGTACTTAAGTCGGCATTGTGCCTTTTGTATTAAATTCGGATGCAATTTCTGTGTTTCATCGTCAATAAGAAGGCGCAAGGTAACAGTAAACCTGAAGTGAAGCATCGGAATCGAGAACTGGACTCACAGAAGAGGTTAAAATCATAGAAAGAGAGAGTGACAGTCCTCTTTTACATAAGTCGGCATTGTGCATATTGTATTAAATTCCAATGAAATATCTGTGTTTCATCGTCAATAAGAAGGTGCAAGGTATACAGTAAACCTGAAGTGAAGCATCGGAATCTAAAACTGGACTCACAGGAGAGGTTCAAATCACAGTAAGGGAAAGTGTCAGTCCTCTCGTACTTAATTCGGCATTGTGCCGTTTGTATTAAATTCGGATGCAATTTCTGTGTTTCATCGTCAATAGGAATTTGCAAGGTATACAGTAAACCTGAAGTGAAGCATCGGAATTGAAAACTGAACTCACAGGAGAGGTTAAAATCATAGAAAGAGAGAGTGACAGTTCTCTTTTACTTAAGCCGGCATTGTGCATTTTGTATTAAATTCCGTTGAAATTTCTGTGTTTCATCGTAAATAAGAAGGTGCAAGGTATATAGCAAACCTGAAGTGAAGCATCGGAATCTAAAACTCTACTCATAGGAGAGGTTCAAATCATAGAAAGGGAAAGTGTCAGTCCTCTTGTACTTAAGTCCGCATTGTGCATTTTGTATTAAATTCGGATGCAATTTCTGCGTTTCATCGTCAATAAGAACGTGCAAGGTATACAGTAAACCTGAAGTGAAGCATCGGAATCTAAAACTGGACTCACAGGAGAGGTTCAAATCATAGAAAGTGAGAGTGTCAGTCCTCTTGTACTTAAGTCGGCATTGTGCCTTTTGTATTACATTCCGATGCAATTTATGTGTTTCATCGTCAATAAGAAGGTGCAAGGTATACAGTAAACCTGAAGTGAAGCATCGGAATCTAAAACTGGAATCTCAGGAGAGGTTCAAATCATAGAAAGTGAGAGTGTCAGTCCTCTTGTACTTAAGTCGGCATTGTGCCTTTTGTATTAAATTCGGATGCAATATCTGTGTTTCATTGTCAACAAGAAGGTTCAAGGTATACAGTAAACCTGAAATGAAGCATCAGATTCTAAAACTGGACTCACAGGAGAGGTTCAAATCATAGAAGGCGAGAGTGTCAGTCCTCTTGTACTTAAGTCGGCATTGTGCCTTTTGTATTAAATTCTGATGTTATTTCTGTGTTTTATCGTCAATACGAAGGTGCAAGGTATACAGTAAACCTGAAGTGAAGCATCGGAATCTAAAACTGGATTCACAGGAGAGGTACAAATCATAGAAAGATAGAGTGACAGGCCTCTTATACTTAAGACTGCTTTGTGCCTTTTTTATTAAATTCCGATGAAATTTCTGTGTTTCATCGTCAATAAGAAGGTGCAAGGTATACAGTAAACCTGGAGTGAAGCATCGGAATCTAAAACTGGACTCACAGGGGAGGTTCAAATTATAGAAAGAGAGAGTGACAGTCCTCTTTTACTTAAGTCGGCATTGTGCCTTTTGTATTAAATTCCGATGAAATTTCTGTGTTTCATCGTCAATAAGAAGGCCCTAGGGATATAGTAAACCTGAAATGAAGCATCGGAATCTAAAACTGGACTCACCGGAGAGGTTCAAATCATAAAAAGGGAAAGTGTCAGTCCTCTTGTACTTAAGTCGGCATTGTGCCTTTTGTATTAAATTCGGATGCAATTTCTGTGTTTCATCGTCAATAAGAAGGTGCAAGGTATACAGTAAACCTGAAGTGAAGCATCGGAATCTAAAACTGGAATCACAGGAGAGGTTCAAATGATAGAAAGTTAGATTGTCATTCCTCTTGTACTTAAGTCGTCATTGTGACTTTTGTTTTTAATTCCGATGCAATTTTTGTGTTTCATCGTCAATAAGAAGGTGCAAGGTATACAGTAACCCTGAAGTGAAGCATCGGAATCTAAAACTGGAATCACAGGAGAGGTTCAAATCATAGGAAGTGAGAGTGTCAGTCCTCTTGTACTTAAGTCGGCATTGCGCCTTTTGTATTAAATTCCGATGCAATTTCTGAGTTTCATCGTCAATAAGAAGGTGCAAGGTATACAGTAAACCTGAGGTGAAGCATCGGAATCTAAAACTCGACTCACAGGAGAGGTTCAAATCATACAAATAGAGAGTGACAGTCCTCTTTTACTTAAGTCGTCATTGTGCCTATTGTATTATATTCCAATGAAATTTCTGTGTTTCATCGTCAATAAGAAGGTCCACGGGATACAGTAAACCTGAAGTGAAGCATCGGAATCTAAAACTGGACTCACAGAAGATGTTCAAATTATAGAAATGGAGAGGGTCAGTCCTCTTGTACTTAATTCGGAATTGTGCCTTTTGTATTAAATTTGGATGCAATTTCTGTGTTTCATCGTCAATAAGAAGGTGCAAGGTATACAGTAAACCTGGAGTGAATCAACGGAATCTAAAACTGGACTCACAGGAGAGGTTCAAATCATAGAATGGGAAAGTGTCAGTCCTCTTGTACTTAAGTCGGCATTGTGCCTTTTGTATTAAATTCGGTTGCAATTTCTGTGTTTCATCGTCAATAAGAAGGTGCAAGGTATACAGTAAACCTGAAGTGAAGCATCGGAATCTAAAACTGGACTCACAGGAGAGGTTCAAATCATACAAAGAGAGAGTGACAGCCCTCTTTTACTTAAGTCGGCCATGTGCCTTTTGTTTTAAATTCCAATGAAATTTCTGTGTTTCATCGTCAATAAGAAGGTCCAAGGGATACAGTAAACCTGACGTGAAACATCGGAATCTAAAACTGGACTCACAGAAGGGGTTCAACTCATAGATAGTGAGAGTGTCAGTCCTCTTGTACTTCTGTCGGCATTGTGAATTTTGTATTAAATTCCGATGCAATTTCTGTGATTCATCGTCAATAAGAAGGTGCAAGGTATTCAGTAAACCTGAAGTGAAACATCGGAATCTAAAACTGGAATCACAGGAGAGTTTCAAATAATATAAAGTGAGAGTGTCAGTCCTTTTGTATTTAAGTCGGCATTGTGCCTTTTGTATTAAATTCGGATGCAATTTCTGTGTTTCATCGTCAATAAGAAGGCGCAAGGTAACAGTAAACCTGAAGTGAAGCATCGGAATCGAAAACTGGACTCACAGGAGAGGTTAAAATCATAGAAAGAGAGAGTGACAGTCCTCTATTACTTAAGTCGGCATTGTGCATATTGTATTAAATTCCAATGAAATATCTGTGTTTCATCGTCAATAAGAAGGTGCAAGGTATACAGTAAACCTGAAGTGAAGCATCGGAATCTAAAACTGGACTCACAGGAGAGGTTCAAATCATAGTAAGGGAAAGTGTCAGTCCTCTCGTACTTAAGTCGGCATTGTGCCGTTTGTATTAAATTCGGATGCAATTTCTGTGTTTCATCGTCAATAGGAATTTGCAAGGTATACAGTAAACCTGAAGTGAAGCATCGGAATTGAAAACTGAACTCACAGGAGAGGTTAAAATCATAGAAAGAGAGAGTGACAGTTCTCTTTTACTTAAGTCGGCATTGTGCATTTTGTATTAAATTCCGTTGAAATTTCTGTGTTTCATCGTCAATAAGAAGGTGCAAGGTATATAGTAAACCTGAAGTGAATCATCGGAATCTAAAACTCTACTCATAGGAGAGGTTCAAATCATAGAAAGGGAAAGTGTCAGTCCTCTTGTACTTAAGTCCGCATTGTGCATTTTGTATTAAATTCGGATGCAATTTCTGCGTTTCATCGTCAATAAGAAGGTGCAAGGTATACAGTAAACCTGAAGTGAAGCATCGGAATCTAAAACTGGACTCACAGGAGAGGTTCAAATCATAGAAAGTGAGAGTGTCAGTCCTCTTGTACTTAAGTCGGCATTGTGCCTTTTGTATTACATTCCGATGCAATTTATGTGTTTCATCGTCAATAAGAAGGTGCAAGGTATACAGTAAACCTGAAGTGTAGCATCGGAATCTAAAACTGGAATCTCAGGAGAGGTTCAAATCATAGAAAGTGAGAGTGTCAGTCCTCTTGTACTTAAGTCGGCATTGTGCCTTTTGTATTAAATTCGGATGCAATATCTGTGTTTCATTGTCAACAAGAAGGTTCAAGGTATACAGTAAACCTGAAATGAAGCATCAGATTCTAAAACTGGACTCACAGGAGAGGTACAAATCATAGAAAGATAGAGTGACAGGCCTCTTATACTTAAGACTGCTTTGTGCCTTTTTTATTAAATTCCGATGAAATTTCTGTGTTTCATCGTCAATAAGAAGGCCCTAGGGATACAGTAAACCTGAAATGAAGCATCGGAATCTAAAACTGGACTCACCGGAGAGGTTCGAATCATAGAAAGGGAAAGTGTCAGTCCTCTTGTACTTAAGTCGGCTTTGTGCCTTTTGTATTAAATTCGGATGCAATTTCTGTGTTTCATCGTCAATAAGAAGGTGCAAGGTATACAGTAAACCTGAAGTGAAGCATCGGAATCTAAAACTGGAATCACAGGAGAGGTTCAAATGATAGAAAGTTAGATTGTCATTCCTCTTGTACTTAAGTCGACATTGTGACTTTTGATTTTAATTCCAATGCAATTTTTGTGTTTCATCGTCAATAAGAAGGTGCAAGGTATACAGTAACCCTGAAGTGAAGCATCGGAATCTAAAACTGGAATCACAGGAGAGGTTCAAATCATAGGAAGTGAGAGTGTCAGTCCTCTTGTACTTAAGTCGGCATTGTGCCTTTTGTATTACATTCCGATGCAATTTCTGAGTTTCATCGTCAATAAGAAGGTGCAAGGTATACAGTAAACCTGAGGTGAAGCATCGGAATCTAAAACTCGACTCACAGGAGAGGTTCAAATCATACAAATAGAGAGTGACAGTCCTCTTTTACTTAAGTCGTCATTGTGCCTATTGTATTATTTTCCAATGAAATTTCTGTATTTCATCGTCAATAAGAAGGTCCACGGGATACAGTAAACCTGAAGTGAAGCATCGGAATCTAAAACTGGACTCACAGAAGATGTTCAAATTATAGAAATGGAGAGGGTCAGTCCTCTTGTACTTAATTCGGAATTGTGCCTTTTGTATTAAATTCGGATGCAATTTCTGTGTTTCATCGTCAATAAGAAGGTGCAAGGTATACAGTAAACCTGGAGTGAATCAACGGAATCTAAAACTGGACTCACAGGAGAGGTTCAAATCATAGAATGGGAAAGTGTCAGTCCTCTTGTACTTAAGTCGGCATTGTGCCTTTTGTATTAAAGTCGGATGCAATTTCTGTGTTTCATCGTCAATAAGAAGGTGCAAGGTATACAGTAAACCTGAAGTGAAGCATCGGAATCGAAAACTGGATTCACAGGAGAGGTTAAAATCATAGAAAGAGAGAGTGACAGTCCTCTTTTACTTAAGTCGGCATTGTGCATATTGTATTAAATTCCGTTGAAATTTCTGTGTTTCATTGTCAATAAGAAGGTGCAAGGTATACAGTAAACCTGAAGTGAAGCATCGCAATCTAAAACTGGACTCACAGGAGAGGTTCAAATCATAGAAAGGGACAGTGTCATTCCTTTTGTACTTAAGTCGGCATTGTGCCTTTTGTATTCAATCCGGATGCAATTTCTGTGTTTCATCGTCAATAAAAGCTGCAAGGTATACAGTAAACCTGAAGTGAAGCATCGGAATCGAAAACTGGACTCACAGGAGAGGTTAAAATCATAGAAAGAGAGAGTGACAGTCCTCTTTTCCTTAAGTCGGCATTGTGCCTTTTGTATTAAATTCCGTTGAAATTTCTGTGTTTCATCGTCAATAGGAAGGTGCAAGGTATACAGTAAACCTGAAGTCAAGCATTGGAATCTAAAACTGGACTCACAGGAGAGATTCAAATCATAGAAAGGGAAAGTGTCAGTCCTCTTGTACTTAAGTCGGCATTGTGCATTTTGTATCTAATTCGGATGCAATTTCTGTGTTTCATCGTCAATAACAAGGTGCAAGGTATACAGTAAACATGAAGTGAAGCATCGGAATCCAAAACTGGACTCACAGGAGAGGTTAAAATCATAGAAAGAGAGAGTGACAGTCCTCTTTTACTTAAGTCGGCGTTGTGCCTTTTGTATTAAATTCCGATGCAGTTTCTGTGTTTCATCGTCAATAAGAAGGTGCAAGGTATACAGTAAACCTGAAGTGAAGCATCGGAATCTTAAACTGGAATCACAGGAGAGGTTCAAATCATAGGAAGTGAGAGTGTCAGTCCTCTTGTACTTAAGTCGGCATTGTGCCTTTTGTATTAAATTCCGATGCAATTTCTGTGTTTCATCGTCAATAAGAAGGTGCAAGGTATACAGTAAACCTGAAGTGAAGCATCGGAATCTAAAACTGGACTCACAGGAGAGGTTCAAATCATACAAAGAGAGAGTGACAGTCCTCTTTTACTTAAGTCGGCATTGTGCCTTTTGTATTAAATTCCAATGAAATTTCTTTTTTTCATCGTCAATAAGAAGATCCAAGGGATACAGTAAACCTGAAGTGAAGCATCGGAATCTAAAACTGGACTCAAAGAAGAGGTTCAAATCATAGAAAGGGAGAGGGTCAGTCCTCTTGTACTTAAGTCGGCATTGTGCTTTTTGTATTAAATTCGGATGCAATTTCTGTGTTTCATCGTCAATAAGAAGGTGCAAGGTATACAGTAAACCTGAAGTGAAGCATCGGAATCTAAAACTGGACTCACAGGAGAGGTTCAAATCATAGAAAGTATAGTGTCAGTCCTCACGTACTTAAGTCGGCATTGTGCCGTTTGTATTAAATTCGGATGCAATTTCTGTGTTTCATCGTCAATAAGAAGGTGCAAGGTATACAGTAAACCTGAAGTGAAGCATCGGAATCGAAAACTGGACTCACAGGAGAGGTTAAAATCATAGAAAGAGAGAGTGACAGTTCTCTTTTACTTAAGTCGACATTGTGCCTTTTGTATTAAATTCCGATGCAATTTCTGTGTTTCATCGTCAATAAGAAGGTGCAAGGTATACAGTAAACCTGAAGTGAAGCATCGGAATCTAAAACTAAACTCACAGGAGAGGTTCAAATCATACAAAGAGAGAGTGACAGTCCTCTTTTACTTAAGTCGGCATTGTGCTTTTTGTATTTAATTCCAATGAAAATTCTGTGTTTCATCGTCAATAAGAAGGTCCAAGGGATACAGTAAACCTGAAGTGAAGCATCGGAATCTAAAACTGGACTCAAAGAAGAGGTTCAAATCATAGAAAGGGAGAGGGTCAGTCCTCTTGTACTTAAGTCGGCATTGTGCCTTTTGTATTAAATTCGGATGCAATTTCTGTGTTTCATCGTCAATAAGAAGGTGCAAGGTATACAGTAAACCTGAAGTGAAGCATCGGAATCTAAAACTGGACTCACAGGAGAGGTTCAAATCATAAAAAGTATAGTGTCAGTCCTCTCGTACTTAAGTCGGCATTGTGCCGTTTGTATTAAATTCGGATGCAATTTCTGTGTTTCATCGTCAATAAGAAGGTGCAAGGTATACAGTAAACCTGAAGTGAAGCATCGGAATCTGAAACTGGACTCAAAGAAGAGGTTCAAATCATAGAAAGGGAGAGGGTCAGTCCTCTTGTACTTAAGTCGGCATTGTGCCTTTTGTATTAAATTCGGATGCAATTTCTGTGTTTCATCGTCAATAAGAAGGTCCAAGGTATACAGTAAACCTGAAGTGAAGCATCGGAATCTAAAACTAAACTCACAGGAGAGGTTCAAATCATACAAATAGAGAGTGACAGTCCTCTTTTACTTAAGTCGTCATTGTGCCTTTTGTATTAAATTCCAATGAAATTTCTGTGTTTCATCGTCAATAAGAAGGTCCACGGCATACAGTATACCTGAAGTGAAGCATCGGAATCTAAAACTGGACTCACAGAAGATGTTCAAATTATAGAAATGGAGAGGGTCAGTCCTCTTGTACTTAGGTCGGAATTGTGCCTTTTGTATTAAATTCGGATGCAATTTCTGTGTTTCATCGTCAATAAGAAGGTGCAAGGTATACAGTAAACCTGGAGTGAATCAACGGAATCTAAAACTGGACTCACAGGAGAGGTTCAAATCATAGAAAGGGATAGTGTCAGTCCTCTTGTACTTAAGTCGGCATTGTGCCTTTTGTATTAAATTCGGATGCAATTTCTGTGTTTCATCGTCAATAAGAAGGTGCAAGGTATACAGTAAACCTGGAGTGAAGCATCGGAATCGAAAACTGGACTCTCAGGAGAGGTTAAAATCATAGAAAGAGAGAGTGACAGTCCGCTTTTACTTAAGTCGGCATTGTGCATATTGTATTAAATTTCGTTGAAATTTCTGTGTTTCATTGTCAATAAGATGGTTCAAGGTATACAGTAAACCTGAAGTGAAGCATCGCAATCTAAAACTGGACTCACAGGAGAGGTTCAAATCATAGAAAGGGAA
Source organism: Schistocerca americana (assembly GCF_021461395.2). Lineage (NCBI taxonomy): Eukaryota > Metazoa > Arthropoda > Insecta > Orthoptera > Acrididae > Schistocerca > Schistocerca americana. Next base: position 38,570,797 of record NC_060128.1, read on the forward strand.
AGTGTCAGTCCTCTTGTACTTAAGTCGGCATTGTGCCTTTTGTATTAAATTCGGATGCAATTTCTGTGTTTCATCGTCAATAAGAAGGTGCAAGGTATACAGTAAACCTGAAGTGAAGCATCGGAATCGAAAACTGGACTCACAGGAGAGATTCAAACCATAGAAAGGGAAAGTGTCAGTCCTCTTGTACTTAAGTCGGCATTGTGCGTTTTGTATCAAATTCGGATGCAATTTCTGTGTTTCATCTTCAATAAGAAGGTGCAAGGTATACAGTAAACATGAAGTGAAGCATCGGAATCCTAAACTGGACTCACAGGAGAGGTTAAAATCATAGAAAGAGAGAGTGACAGTCCTCTTTTACTTAAGTCGGCGTTGTGCCTTTTGTATTAAATTCCGATGCAGTTTCTGTGTTTCATCGTCAATAAGAAGGTGCAAGATATACAGTAAACCTGAAGTGAAGCATCGGAATCTAAAACTGGACTCACAGGAGAGGTTCAAATTATAGAAAGTGAGAGTGTCAGTCCTCTTGTACTTAAGTCGGCATTGTGCCTTTTGTATTAAATTCGGATGCAATTTCTGTTTTCCATCGTCAGTAAGAAGGTCCAAAGGATACAGTAAACCTGAAGTCAAGCATCGGAATCTAAAACTGGACTCACAGGAGAGATTCAAATCATAGAAAGGGAAAGTGTCAGTCCTCTTGTACTTAAGTCGGCATTGTGCGTTTTGTATCAAATTCGGATGCAATTTCTGTGTTTCATCGTCAATAAGAAGGTGCAAGGTATACAGTAAACATGAAGTGAAGCATCGGAATCCAAAACTGGACTCACAGGAGAGGTTAAAATCATAGAAAGAGAGAGTGACAGTCCTCTTTTACTTAAGTCGGCGTTGTGCCTTTTGTATTAAATTCCGATGCAGTTTCTGTGTTTCATCGTCAATAAGAAGGTGCAAGGTATACAGTAAACCTGAAGTGAAGCATCGGAATCTAAAACTGGACTCACAGGAGAGGTTCAAATTATAGAAAGTGAGAGTGTCAGTCCTCTTGTACTTAAGTCGGCATTGTGCCTTTTGTATTAAATTCGGATGCAATTTCTGTTTTCCATCGTCAATAAGAAGGTCCAAAGGATACAGTAAACCTGAAGTGAAGCATCGGAATCTAAAACTGGACTAACGGGAGAGGTTCAAATCACAGAAAGTGAGAGTGTCAGTCCTCTTTTACTTAAGTCGGCATTGTGCCTTTTGTGTTAAAATCGGATGCAATTTCTGTGTTTCATCGTCAATAAGAAGGTCCTAGGGATAAAGTAAACCTGAAGTGAAGCATCGGAATCTAAAACTGGAATCACAAGAGAGGTTCAAATGATAGAAAGTTAGAGTGTCAGTCCTCTTGTACTTAAGTCGACATTGTGCCTTTTGATTTTAATTCCGATTCACTTTTTGTGTTTCATCGTCAATAAGAAGGTGCAAGGTATACAGTAAACCTGAAGTGAAGCATCGGAATCTAAAACTGGACTCACAGGAGAGGTTCAAATCATACAAAGAGAGAGTGACAGTCCTCTTTTACTTAAGTCGGCATTGTGCCTTTTGTATTAAATTCCAATGAAATTTCTGTGTTTCATCGTCAATAAGAAGGTCCAAGGGATACAGTAAACCTGAATTGAAGCATCGGAATCTAAAACTGGACTCAAAGAAGAGGTTCAAATCATAGAAAGAGAGAGGGTCAGTCCTCTTGTACTTAAGTCGGCATTGTGCCTTTTGTATTAAATTCGGATGCAATTTCTGTGTTTCATCGTCAATAAGAAGGTGCAAGGTATACAGTAAACCTGAAGTGAAGCATAGGAATCTAAAACTGGACTCACAGGAGAGGTTCAAATCATAGAAAGTATAGTGTCAGTCCTCTCGTACTTAAGTCGGCATTGTGCCATTTGTATTAAATTCGGATGCAATTTCTGTGTTTCATCGTCAATAAGAAGGTGCAAGGTATACAGTAAACCTGAAGTGAAGCATCGGAATCGAAAACTGGACTCACAGGAGAGGTTAAAATCATAGAAAGAGAGAGTGACAGTTCTCTTTTACTTAAGTCGGCATTGTGCCTTTTGTATTAAATTCCGATGCAATTTCTGTGTTTCATCGTCAATAAGAAGGTGCAAGGTATACAGTATACCTGAAGTGAAACATCGGAATCTAAAACTGGACTCACAGGAGAGGTTCAAATCATACAAAGAGAGAGTGACAGTCCTCTTTTACTTAAGTCGGCATTGTGCCTTTTGTATTAAATTCCAATGAAATTTCTGTGTTTCATCGTCAATAAGAATGTCCAAGGGATACAGTAAACCTGAAGTGAAGCATCGGAATCTAAAACTGGACTCAAAGAGGAGGTTCAAATCATAGAAAGGGAGAGGGTCAGTCCTCTTGTACTTAAGTCGGCATTGTGCCTTTTGTATTAAATTCGGATGCAATTTCTGTGTTTCATCGTCAATAAGAAGGTGCATGGTATACAGTAATCCTGAGGTGAAGCATCGGAATCTAAAACTGGACTCACAGGAGAGGTTCAAATCATAGAAAGTATAGTGTCAGTCCTCTCGTACTTAAGTCGGCATTGTGCCGTTTGTATTAAATTCGGATGCAATTTCTGTGTTTCATCGTCAATAAGAAGGTGCAAGGTATACAGTAAACCTGAAGTGAAGCATCGGAATCTAAAACTGGACTCACAGGAGAGGTTCAAATCATAGAAAGTATAGTGTCAGTCCTCTCGTACTTAAGTCGGCATTGTGCCTTTTGTATTAAATTCGGATGCAATTTCATTGTTTCATCGTCAACAAGAAGGTTCAAGGTATACAGTAAACCTGAAATGAAGCATCAGATCCTAAAACTGGACTCACAGGAGAGGATCAAATCATAGAAGGTGAGAGTGTCAGTCCACTTGTACTTAAGTCGGCATTGTGCCTTTTGTATTAAATTCTGATGTTATTTCTGTGTTTCATCGTCAATAAGAAGCTGCAAGGTATACAGTAAACCTGATGTGAAGCTTCGGAATCTAAAACTGGAATCACAGGAGATGTACAAATCACAGAAAGAGAGAGTGACAGTCCTCTTTTACTTAAGACTGCATTGTGCATTTGTTTTAAATTCCGATGAAATTTCTGTGTTTCATCGTCAATAAGAAGGTGCAAGGTATACAGTAAACCTGAAGTGAAGCATCGGTATCTAAAACTGGACTCACAGGAGAGGTTCCAATCATAGAAAGTGAGAGTGTCAGTCCTCTTGTCCTTAAGTCGGCATTGTGCCTTTTGTATTAAATTCCGATGCAATTTCTGTGTTTCATCGTCAATAAGAAGGTGCAAGGTATACAGTAAACCTGAAGTGAAGCATCGGAATCTAAAACTGGACTCACAGGATAGGTTCAAATCATAGAAAGTGAGAGTGTCAGTCCTCTTGTACTTAAGTCGGCATAGTGCCTTTTGTATTAAATTCGGGTGCAATTTCTGTTTTCCATCGTCAATAAGAAGGTCCAAAGGATACAGTAAACCTAAAGTGAAGCATCGGAATCTAAATCTGGACTAACAGGAGAGGATCAAATCACAGAAAGTGAAAGTGTCAGTCCTCTTTTACTTAAGTCGGCATTGTGCCTTTTGTGTTAAATTCCGATGAAATTTCTGTGTTTCATCGTCAATAAGAAGGTGCAAGGTATACAGTAAACCTGAAGTGAAGCATCGGTATCTAAAACTGGACTCACAGGAGAGGTTCCAATCATAGAAAGTGAGAGTGTCAGTCCTCTTGTACTTAAGTCGGCATTGTGCCTTTTGTATTAAATTCCGATGCAATTTCTGTGTTTCATCGTCAATAACAAAGTCCAAGGGATACAGTAAACCCGAAGTGAAGCATCGGAATCTAAAACTGGAATCACAGGAGAGGTCCAAATCATAGAAAGTTAGAGTGTCAGTCCTCTTGTACTTAAGTCGACATTGTGACTTTTGATTTTAATTCCGATGCAATTTTTATGTTTCATCGTCAATAAGAAGGTGCAAGGTATACAGTAAACATGAAGTGAAGCATCGGAAACTAAAACTGGAATCACAGGAGAGTTTGATATCATAGAAAGTGAGAGTGTCTGTCCTTTTGTATTTAAGTCGTCATTGTGCCGTTTGCATTACATTCCGATGCTATTTCTGTGTTGCATCGTCAATTAGAAGGTGCAAGGTAAACAGTAAACCTGGAGTGAAGCATCGGAATCTAAAACTGGACTCACAGGAGAGGTTCAAATTATAGAAAGAGAGAGTGACAGTCCTCTTTTACTTAAGTGGGCATTGTGCCTTTTGTATTAAATTCCGATGAAATTTCTGTGTTTCATCGTCAATAAGAAGGCCCTAGGGATACAGTAAACCTAAAGTGAAGCATCGGAATCTAAAACTGGACTCACAGGAGAGGTTCAAATCATAGAAAGGGAAAGTGTCAGTCCTCTTGTACTTAAGTCGGCATTGTGCCTTTTGTATTAAATTCGGATGTAATTTCTGTGTTTCATCGTCAATAAGAAGGTGCAAGGTATACAGTAAACCTGATGTGAAGCATCGGAATCGAAAACTGGACTCACAGGTGAGGTTAAAATCATATAAAGAGAGAGTGACAGTCCTCTTTTACTTAAGTCGGCATTATGCACATTGTATTAAATTCCGTTGAAATTACTGTGTTTCATCGTCAATAAGAAGGTGCAAGGTATACAGTAAACCTGAAGTGAAGCATCGGAATCTAAAACTGGACTCACAGGAGAGGTTCAAATCATAGAAAGGGAAAGTGTCAGTCCTCTTGTACTTAAGTCGGCATTGTGCGTTTTGTATTAAATTCGGATGCAATTTCTGTGTTTCATCGTCAATAAGAAGGTGCAAGGTGTACAGTAAACCTGAAGTGAAGCATCGGAATCGAAAACTGGACTCACAGGAGAGGTTCAAATCATAGAAAGTATAGTGTCAGTCCTCTCGTACTTAAGTCGGCATTGTGCCATTTGTATTAAATTCGGATGCACTTTCTGTGTTTCATCGTCAATAAGAAGGTGCAAGGTATAAAGTAAACCTGAAGTGAAGCATCGGAATCTAAAACTGGACTCACAGGAGAGGTTCAAATCATACAAAGAGAGAGTGACAGTCCACTTTTACTTAAGTCGGCATTGTGCCTTTTGTATTAAATTCCAATGAAATTTCTGTGTTTCATCGTCAACAAGAATGTCCAAGGGATACAGTAAACCTGAAGTGAAGCATCGGAATCTAAAACTGGACTCAAAGAAGAGGTTCAAATCATAGAAAGGGAGAGGGTCAGTCCTCTTGTACTTAAGTCGGCATTGTGCCTTTTGTATTAAATTCGGATGCAATTTCTGTGTTTCATCGTCAATAACAAAGTCCAAGGGATACAGTAAACCCGAAGTGAAGCATCGGAATCTAAAACTGGAATCACAGGAGAGGTCCAAATCATAGAAAGTTAGAGTGTCAGTCCTCTTGTACTTAAGTCGACATTGTGACTTTTGATTTTAATTCCGATGCAATTTTTATGTTTCATCGTCAATAAGAAGGTGCAAGGTATACAGTAAACATGAAGTGAAGCATCGGAATCTAAAACTGGAATCACAGGAGAGTTTGATATCATAGAAAGTGAGAGTGTCTGTCCTTTTGTATTTAAGTCGTCATTGAGCCGTTTGCATTACATTCCGGTGCTATTTCTGTGTTGCATCGTCAATTAGAAGGTGCAAGGTAAACAGTAAACCTGGAGTGAAGCATCGGAATCTAAAACTGGACTCACAGGAGAGGTTCAAATCATACAAAGAGAGAGTGACAGTCCTCTTTTACTTAAGTGGGCATTGTGCCTTTTGTATTAAATTCCGATGAAATTTCTGTGTTTCATCGTCAATAAGAAGGCCCTAGGGATACAGTAAACCTAAAGTGAAGCATCTGAATCTAAAACTGGACTCACAGGAGAGGTTCAAATCATAGAAAGGGAAAGTGTCAGTCCTCTTGTACTTAAGTCGGCATTGTGCCTTTTGTATTGAATTCGGATGTAATTTCTGTGTTTCATCGTCAATAAGAAGGTGCAAGGTATACAGTAAACCTGATGTGAAGCATCGGAATTGAAAACTGGTCTCACAGGAGAGGTTAAAATCATATAAAGAGAGAGTGACAGTCCTCTTTTACTTAAGTCGGCATTATGCATATTGTATTAAATTCCGTTGAAATTACTGTGTTTCATCGTCAATAAGAAGGTGCAAGGTATACAGTAAACCTGAAGTGAAGCATCGGAATCTAAAACTGGACTCACAGGAGAGGTTCAAATCATAGAAAGAGAAAGTGTCAGTCCTCTTGTACTTAAGTCGGCATTGTGCCTTTTGTATTGAATTCGGATGCAATTTCTGTGTTTCATCGTCAATAAGAAGGTGCAAGGTGTACAGTAAACCTGAAGTGAAGCATCGGAATCGAAAACTGGACTCACAGGAGAGGTTAAAATCATAGAAAGAGAGAGTGACAGTCCTCTTTTACTTAAGTCGGCATTGTGCCTGTTGTATTAAATTCCGTTGAAATTTCTGTGTTTCATCATCAATAAGAAGGTGCAAGGTATACAGTAAACCTGAAGTGAAGCATCGGAATCTAAAACTGGACTCACAGGAGAGGTTCAAATCATACAAAGAGAGAGTGACAGTCCTCTTTTACTTAAGTCGGCATTGTGCCTTTTGTATTAAATTCCAATGAAATTTCTGTGTTTCATCGTCAATAAGAAGGTCCAAGGGATACAGTAAACCTGAATTGAAGCATCGGAATCTAAAACTGGACTCAAAGAAGAGGTTCAAATCATAGAAAGGGAGAGGGTCAGTCCTCTTGTACTTAAGTCGGCATTGTGCCTTTTGTATTAAATTCGGATGCAATTTCTGTGTTTCATCGTCAATAAGAAGGTGCAAGGTATACAGTAATCCTGAAGTGAAGCATCGGAATCTAAAACTGGACTCACAGGAGAGGTTCAAATCATAGAAAGTATAGTGTCAGTCCTCTCGTACTTAAGTCGGCATTGTGCCGTTTGTATTAAATTCGGATGCAATTTCTGTGTTTCATCGTCAATAAGAAGTTGCAAAGTATACAGTTAACCTGAAGTGAAGCATCGGAATCGAAAACTGGACTCACAGGGGAGGTTAAAATCATAGAAAGAGAGAGTGACAGTTCCCTTTTACTTAAGTCGGCATTGTGCCTTTTGTATTAAATTCCGTTGAAATTTCTGTGTTTCATCGTCAATAAGAAGGTGCAAGGTATACAGTAAACCTGAAGTGAAGCATCGGAATCTAAAACTGGACTCACAGGAGAGGTTCAAATCATAGAAAGGGAAAGTGTCAGTCCTCTTGTACTTAAGTCGGCATTGTGCATTTTGTATCAAATTCGGATGCAATTTCTGTGTTTCATCGTCAATAAGAAGGTGCAAGGTATACAGTAAACCTGAGGTGAAGCATCGGAATCCAAAACTGGACTCACAGGAGAGGTTAAAATCATAGAAAGAGAGAGTGACAGTCCTCTTTTACGTAAGTCGGCATTGTGCCTTTTGTATTAAATTCCGATGCAGTTTCTTTGTTTCATCGTCAATAAGAAGGTGCATGGTATACAGTAAACCTGAAGTGAAGCATCGGAATCGAAAACTGGACTCACAGGAGAGGTTAAAATCATAGAAAGAGAGAGTGACAGTCCTCTTTTACTTAAGTCGGCATTGTGCCTTTTGTATTAAATTCCGTTGAAATTTCTGTGTTTCATCGTCAATAAGAAGGTGCAAGGTATACAGTAAACCTGAAGTGAAGCATCGGAATCTAAAACTGGACTCACAGGAGAGGTTCAAATCATACAAAGAGAGAGTGACAGTCCTCTTTTACTTAAGTCGGCATTGTGCCTTTTGTATTAAATTCCAATGAAATTTCTGTGTTTCATCGTCAATAAGAAGGTCCAAGGGATACACTAAACCTGAATTGAAGCATCGGAATCTAAAACTGGACTCAAAGAAGAGGTTCAAATCATAGAAAGGGAGAGGGTCAGTCCTCTTGTACTTAAGTCGGCATTGTGCCTTTTGTATTAAATTCGGATGCAATTTCTGTGTTTCATCGTCAATAAGAAGGTGCAAGGTATACAGTAATCCTGAAGTGAAGCATCGGAATCTAAAACTGGACTCACAGGAGAGGTTCAAATCATAGAAAGTATAGTGTCAGTCCTCTCGTACTTAAGTCGGCATTGTGCCGTTTGTATTAAATTCGGATGCAATTTCTGTGTTTCATCGTCAATAAGAAGGTGCAAAGTATACAGTAAACCTGAAGTGAAGCATCGGAATCGAAAACTGGACTCACAGGGGAGGTTAAAATCATAGAAAGAGAGAGTGACAGTTCCCTTTTACTTAAGTCGGCATTGTGCCTTTTGTATTAAATTCCGTTGAAATTTCTGTGTTTCATCGTCAATAAGAAGGTGCAAGGTATACAGTAAACCTGAAGTGAAGCATCGGAATCTAAAACTGGACTCACAGGAGAGGTTCAAATCATAGAAAGGGAAAGTGTCAGTCCTCTTGTACTTAAGTCGGCATTGTGCATTTTGTATCAAATTCGGATGCAATTTCTGTGTTTCATCGTCAATAAGAAGGTGCAAGGTATACAGTAAACCTGAGGGGAAGCATCGGAATCCAAAACTGGACTCACAGGAGAGGTTAAAATCATAGAAAGAGAGAGTGACAGTCCTCTTTTACGTAAGTCGGCATTGTGCCTTTTGTATTAAATTCCGATGCAGTTTCTTTGTTTCATCGTCAATACGAAGGTGCATGGTATACAGTAAACCTGAAGCGAAGCATCGGAATCGAAAACTGGACTCACAGGAGAGGTTAAAATCATAGAAAGAGAGAGTGACAGTCCTCTTTTACTTAAGTCGGCATTGTGCCTTTTGTATTAAATTCCGTTGAAATTTCTGTGTTTCATCGTCAATAAGAAGGTGCAAGGTATACAGTAAACCTGAAGTGAAGCATCGGAATCTAAAACTGGACTCACAGGAGAGGTTCAAATCATACAAAGAGAGAGTGACAGTCCTCTTTTACTTAAGTCGGCATTGTGCCTTTTGTATTAAATTCCAATGAAATTTCTGTGTTTCATCGTCAATAAGAAGGTCCAAGGGATACAGTAAACCTGAATTGAAGCATCGGAATCTAAAACTGGACTCAAAGAAGAGGTTCAAATCATAGAAAGAGAGAGGGTCAGTCCTCTTGTACTTAAGTAGGCATTGTGCCTTTTGTAATAAATTCGGATGCAATTTCTGGGTTTCATCGTCAATAAGAAGGTGCAAGGTATACAGTAAACCTGAAGTGAAGCATAGGAATCTAAAACTGGACTCACAGGAGAGGTTCAAATCATAGAAAGTATAGTGTCAGTCCTCTCGTTCTTAAGTCGGCTTTGTGCCATTTGTATTAAATTCGGATGCACTTTCTGTGTTTCATCGTCAATAAGAAGGTGCAAGGTACACAGTAAACCTGAAGTGAAGCATCGGAATCTAAAACTGGACTCACAGGAGAGATTCAAATCATACAAAGAGAGAGTGACAGTCCACTTTTACTTAAGTCGGCATTGTGCCTTTTGTATTAAATTCCAATGAAATTTCTGTGTTTCATCGTCAATAAGAATGTCCAAGGGATACAGTAAACCTGAAGTGAAGCATCGGAATCTAAAACTGGACTCAAAGAAGAGGTTCAAATCATAGAAAGGGAGAGGGTCAGTCCTCTTGTACTTAAGTCGGCATTGTGCCTTTTGTATTAAATTCGGATGCAATTTCTGTGTTTCATCGTCAATAACAAAGTCCAAGGGATACAGTAAACCTAAAGTGAAGCATCGGAATCTAAAACTGGACTCACAGGAGAGGTTCAAATCATAGAAAGGGAAAGTGTCAGTCCTCTTGTACTTAAGTCGGCATTGTGCCTTTTGTATTAAATTCGGATGTAATTTCTGTTTCATCGTCAATAAGAAGGTGCAAGGTATACAGTAAACCTGATGTGAAGCATCGGAATTGAAAACTGGACTCACGGGAGAGGTTAAAATCATATAAAGAGAGAGTGACAGTCCTCTTTTACTTAAGTCGGCATTATGCATATTGTATTAAGTTCCGTTGAAATTACTGTGTTTCATCGTCAATAAGAAGGTGCAAGGTATACAGTAAACCTGAAGTGAAGCATCGGAATCTAAAACTGGACTCACAGGAGAGGTTCAAATCATAGAAAGAGAAAGTGTCAGTCCTCTTGTACTTAAGTCGGCATTGTGTCTTTTGTATTAAATTCGGATGCAATTTCTGTGTTTCATCGTCAATAAGAAGGTGCAAGGTGTACAGTAAACCTGAAGTGAAGCATCGGAATCGAAAACTGGACTCACAGGAGAGGTTAAAATCATAGAAAGAGAGAGTGACAGTCCTCTTTTACTTAAGTCGGCATTGTGCCTTTTGTATTAAATTCCGTTGAAATTTCTGTGTTTCATCGTCAATAAGAAGGTGCAAGGTATACAGTAAACCTGAAGTGAAGCATCGGAATCTAAAACTGGACTCACAGGAGAGGTTCAAATCATACAAAGAGAGAGTGACAGTCCTCTTTTACTTAAGTCGGCATTGTGCCTTTTGTATTAAATTCCAATGAAATTTCTGTGTTTCATCGTCAATAAGAAGGTCCAAGGGATACAGTAAACCTGAATTGAAGCATCGGAATCTAAAACTGGACTCAAAGAAGAGGTTCAAATCATAGAAAGGGAGAGGGTCAGTCCTCTTGTACTTAAGTCGGCATTGTGCCTTTTGTATTAAATTCGGATGCAATTTCTGTGTTTCATCGTCAATAAGAAGGTGCAAGGTATACAGTAATCCTGAAGTGAAGCATCGGAATCTAAAACTGGACTCACAGGAGAGGTTCAAATCATAGAAAGTATAGTGTCAGTCCTCTCGTACTTAAGTCGGCATTGTGCCGTTTGTATTAAATTCGGATGCAATTTCTGTGTTTCATCGTCAATAAGAAGGTGCAAAGTATACAGTAAACCTGAAGTGAAGCATCGGAATCGAAAACTGGACTCACAGGGGAGGTTAAAATCATAGAAAGAGAGAGTGACAGTTCTCTTTTACTTAAGTCGGCATTGTGCCTTTTGTATTAAATTCCGTTGAAATTTCTGTGTTTCATCGTCAATAAGAAGGTGCAAGGTATACAGTAAACCTGAAGTGAAGCATCGGAATCTAAAACTGGACTCACAGGTGAGGTTCAAATCATAGAAAGGGAAAGTGTCAGTCCTCTTGTACTTAAGTCGGCATTGTGCATTTTGTATCAAATTCGGATGCAATTTCTGTGTTTCATCGTCAATAAGAAGGTGCAAGGTATACAGTAAACCTGAGGTGAAGCATCGGAATCCAAAACTGGACTCACCGGAGAGGTTAAAATCATAGAAAGAGAGAGTGACAGTCCTCTTTTACGTAAGTCGGCATTGTGCCTTTTGTATTAAATTCCGATGCAGTTTCTTTGTTTCATCGTCAATAAGAAGGTGCATGGTATACAGTAAACCTGAAGTGAAGCATCGTAATCTAAAACTGGACTCACAGGAGAGGTTCCAATCATAGAAAGTGAGAGTGTCAGTCCTCTTGTACTTAAGTCGGCATTGTGCCTTTTATATTAAATTCCGATGCAATTTATGTGTTTCATCGTCAATAAGAAGGTCCAAGGTATACAGTAATCCTGAAGTGAAGCATCGGAATCTAAAACTGGAATCTCAGGAAAGGTTCAAATCATAGAAAGTGAGAGTGTCAGTCCTCTTGTACTTAAGTCGGCATTGCGCCTTTTGTACTAAATTCGGATGCAATTTCATTGTTTCATCGTCAACAAGAAGGTTCAAGGTATACAGTAAACCTGAAATGAAGCATCAGATCCTAAAACTGGACTCGCAGGAGAGGATCAAATCATAGAAGGTGAGAGTGTCAGTCCACTTGTACTTAAGTCGGCATTGTGCCTTTTGTATTAAATTCTGATGTTATTTCTGTGTTTCATCGTCAATAAGAAGGTGCAAGGTATACAGTAAACCTGAAGTGAAGCTTCGGAATCTAAAACTGGAATCACAGGAGATGTACAAATCACAGAAAGAGAGAGTGACAGTCCTCTTTTACTTAAGACTGCATTGTGCATTTGTATTAAATTCCGATGAAATTTCTGTGTTTCATCGTCAATTAGAAGGTGCAAGGTAAACAGTAAACCTGGAGTGAAGCATCGGAATCTAAAACTGGACTCACAGGAGAGGTTCAAATTATAGAAAGAGAGAGTGACAGTCCTCTTTTACTTAGGTGGGCATTTGTGCCTTTTGTATTAAATTCCGATGAAATTTCTGTGTTTCATCGTCAATAAGAAGGCCCTAGGGATACAGTAAACCTAAAGTGAAGCATCGGAATCTAAAACTGGACTCACAGGAGAGGTTCAAATCATAGAAAGGGAAAGTGTCAGTCCTCTTGTACTTAAGTCGGGATTTGTGCCTTTTGTATTAAATTCGGATGTAATTTCTGTGTTTCATCGTCAATAAGAAGGAGCAAGGTATACAGTAAACCTGATGTGAAGCATCGGAATCGAAAACTGGACTCACAGGAGATGTTAAAATCATATAAAGAGAGAGTGACAGTCCTCTTTTACTTAAGTCGGCATTATGCATATTGTATTAAATTCCGTTGAAATTACTGTGTTTCATCGTCAATAAGAAGGTGCAAGGTATACAGTAAACCTGAAGTGAAGCATCGGAATCTAAAACTGGACTCACAGGAGAGGTTCAAATCATAGAAAGGGAAAGTGTCAGTCCTCTTGTACTTAAGTCGGCATTGTGCCTTTTGTATTAAATTCGGATGCAATTTCTGTGTTTCATCGTCAATAAGAAGGTGCAAGGTGTACAGTAAACCTGAAGTGAAGCATCGGAATCGAAAACTGGACTCACAGGAGAGGTTAAAATCATAGAAAGAGAGAGTGACAGTCCTCTTTTACTTAAGTCGGCATTGTGCCTTTTGTATTAAATTCCGTTGAAATTTCTGTGTTTCATCGTCAATAAGAAGGTGCAAGGTATACAGTAAACCTGAAGTGAAGCATCGGAATCTAAAACTGGACTCACAGGAGAGGTTCAAATCATAGAAAGGGAAAGTGTCAGTCCTCTTGTACTTAAGTCGGCATTGTGCATTGTATCAAATTCGGATGCAATTTCTGTGTTTCATCGTCAATAAGAAGGTGCAAGGTATACAGTAAACCTGAAGTGAAGCATCGGAATCCAAAACTGAACTCACAGGAGAGGTTAAAATCATAGAAAGAGAGAGTGACAGTCCTCTTTTACTTAAGTTGGCATTGTGCCTTTTGTATTAAATTCCGAATTAATTTCTGTGTTTCATCGTCAATAAGAAGGTGCAAGGTATACAGTAAACCTGAAGTGAATCATCGGAATCTAAAACTGGACTCACAGGACAGGTTCAAATCATAGAAAGTGAGAGTGTCAGTCCTCTTGTACTTAAGTCGGCATTGTGCCTTTTGTATTAAATTCGGATGCAATTTCTGTATTCCATCGTCAATAAGAAGGTCCAAAGGATACAGTAAACCTGAAGTGAAGCATCGGAATCTAAAACTGGACTAACGGGAGAGGTTCAAATCACAGAAAGTGAGAGTGTCAGTCCTCTTTTACTTAAGTCGGCATTCTGCCTTTTGTGTTAAATTCGGATGCAATTTCTGTGTTTCATCGTCAATAAGAAGGTCCAAGGGATACAGTAAACCTGAAGTGAAGCATCGGAAGTTAAAACTGGAATCACAGGAGAGGTTCAAATGATAGAAAGGTAGAGTGTCAGTCCTCTTGTACTTAAGTCGACCTTGTGCTTTTTGATTTTAATTCCGATGCAATTTTTGTGTTTCATCGTCAATAAGAAGGTGCAAGGCATACAGTAAACCTGGAGTGAAGCATCGGAATCTAAATCTGGAATCACAGGAGAGGTTCCAATCATAGGAAGTGAGAGTGTCAGTCCTCTTGTACTTAAGTCGGCATTGTGGCTTTTGTATTAAATTCGGATGCAATTCTGTGTTTCATCGTCAATAAGAAGGTGCAAGGTGTACTGTAAACCTGAAGTGAAGCATCGGAATCGAAAACTGGACTCACAGGAGAGGTTAAAATCATAGAAAGGGAAAGTGTCAGTCCCCTTTTACTTAAGTCGGCATTCTGCCTTTTGTGTTAAATTCGGATGCAATTTCTGTGTTTTTTCGTTAATAAGAAGGTGCAAGGTATACAGTAAACCTGGAGTGAAGCAACGGATTCTAAAACTGGACTCACAGGAGAGGTTCAAATCATAGGAAGGGAAAGTGTCAGTCCACTTGTACTTAAGTCGGCATTGTGCCTTTTGTATTAAATTCGGATGTAATTTCTGTGTTTCATCGTCAATAAGAAGGTGCAAGGTATACAGCAAACCTGATGTGAAGCATCGGAATCGAAAACTGGACTCACAGGAGAGGTTAAAATCATAGAAAGGGAGAGTGACAGTCATCTTTTACTTAAGTCGGCATTATGCATATTGTATTAAATTCCGTTGAAATTACTGTGTTTCATCGTCAATAAGAAGGT